>NC_068449.1:25838584-26056084 GCF_023373465.1 Oncorhynchus keta
GTGGGGCTGTCTCCTACAAGAGGTTACAGAGAGGGAGAGATGTCGCCATCACAACGGTTAGAGATAGTCCATAAAAGGGATGGATGGAGATGTGGGGCCGTTGCGTGGGTTAGAGAGGGCCCGAGACAGTGAAATAGGTGGTCTACACGTGGGAGGGGAGAGATCAAACAGACAGTTGGACTCCCTGCCTGCCGTCTTACTTAGGACTGTAGAAGTCCAGAGTGCAGTGGGAGTGGGGCAGCGTGGCCCAGTCTGAGTCTGAGAGGCAGGCAGAGAGAGGGCCAGAGGCCTGGTACCTCAGCTGGACCGAGGTGGACGAGCCAGCCAACACGGGGGCAAGGCCAGAGAACGGACTACTCGTCACACAGGCAGACATCTCAGTTATACTGGGACACAACCAGACCAAGAGTTATCCAGATGGATAGAAGAGAAGAAAAAGGGAGCCAAGAAAGGCAAGTAAAAGAAGAGCAAGAAATTGATGGTATTTCTCCCCTAAAGGCCTTGTTGTGTTTTTCTTTAATAACTCCTCTCAATAATAACAGTATTACTACACATAGTTATTTCCTCAGAGGCCTTGGGGGGATGGACAGTGAAGGTGCTGTGTTGAATGCTGATGCCATGTGGAGGGTTCCTGTGAAAGGGGCCACTAGGGGTTTAGTGCAGGCAGCCAGTGAACACAGCAACATTCCGGCCTGTTCCTTACCTTTTCTCCTTCCCATTGGGAATGACAGAGAGCCGGTCCGTAGCGTTCTTGTCGCTGCACACGTACGTATTTCTCCTTGTCATCCCGCCTGAGCCAGTGTTATTCTGCAGGGTGGTACAGAAGCGCTGATTCAGCACACATCATCAAATCAGAATGAGGGATTCATCCCCACTTCGAGTGTCATACTATGTTCTAGAATCGATAATTGAATGGAATAGCAGACACTCACATTGGGGACGGGGGTAACACCCTTCTTGCCATTGGGAATATCAGCTTTGTTGGGGTTGTTGGCGTTCCCCAGCAGGGGACTGGAGGGAGGGACACTGCGCCCGCCGGGGGTGTTGGGTTTGCGTAGCTGCACCCCTCCCTCCTCTTTGATGTTGTTTTCGGCCGTGCTGGTCTGGCTCCTCTTGGGGTATCCGGACCCTTGGGGAACATTCTGACCCACTGGAGAAGAGAGAGAAAACGAGGAAGAAATAGTCAAAGGATATAGAAAGAAACATTACTGGCCTACATATAATTGAATATCTTTAGCCTCACATTTGAGCTGAAAAGCATGAGTCAAAGATGAGAATTGCCTCTAAATGTTTGTGAGTGTCTCACCCTGGTCACTGTAGCGTCTCGGTTTCTGGTTGGAGGAGATGCTCCGCTGGACTTTGAGGTGGGAGGGAGACTGGCCATTGAGCTCGCTCGTGGGCCGGGGCTTGGCCAGGGACAGGTTGCTACTGGAGGTTGACTCACTGGGCTCCAGCTAGGGGTCAAAGGTCACAAGAACACATGTTAAAAAGACTGGACTCTGGATAGACTGTGCACTAGAACGGAGATATAAACAACTATCTATAGTGTTGCTCTGACCTCAGAAGACTTCCTCCCAAGCAGCAGGTAGGTGGCAGTGATCTCATCATACTTCATCTTGGCCAGAGACTCCTGGATCTCCTCTGGAGAGAAGCCCATCCCCACCATTACATCTGGAACAGTACAGAGACATGGGTTCACATACACAGCCCTCACCTCTACAACCACTGTCAACAACTTTCTCATTTTCAGGGACTATTCCTTTAATGAAATTGACCCCAATCCTGCAACCCAAAATGTTAACAAACGAAATAACAAAAATATCTTATTCACAAGTTTCAGCAACCAAAAACAGCCCACATCCTTAGTGTGTTCTACATAGTTAATACAAAATTCATAAGCAATTATGCACACTTTGTCCTATGACTCATTTAAAGAAATGGTGTATTTATATCTTCCTATTCCACCATAACGACAAGAATCCACCACTTATTAAATGCAGCAGAAACCTCATCATGAGTGAGTCAGCATTGCATTCCAGCTCAGGTGTTATCACCCCTCCTCCCTCTCCCCCATCCATCAGCAGAGGAGGAAAAGTGCTGGGGGGAGGGGAGGAGTGGGTAACACACAGGCCTCCCAACCAATCACTGCCACCCCCGCTGCCTTCCAACCATTCACTCCCCATTTTCCATCTGCCTCCCAACCAATCACTTCCACCCCCGCTGTGCTGCTCACATCACGTTGAGAGGAGCATGCCAGGTGAGGAAGATCCCGGAGCTGTAGTTCCATCATACATCAGCTCCCTTAATAATACATCAGTTCCCTCTATCTATCTCTGCATGCTTCTCTCTATCTCTGCATGCTTCTCTCTATCTCTGCATGCTTCTCTCTATCTCTGCATGCTTCTCTCTATCTCTGCATCCTTCTATCTATCTATCCCTCATTCTCTCTATCTCTGCATCCTTCTATCTATCTCTGCATCCTTCTATCTATCTCTGCATCCTTCTATCTATCTCTGCATCCTTCTATCTATCTCTGCATCCTTCTATCTATCTATCCATCCTTCTCTCTATCTATCCCTCCTTCTCTCTATCTCTGCATCCTTCTCTCTATCTATCCCTCCATCTATCCATCCTTCTCTCTATCTATCCCTCCTTCTCTCTATCTATCCCTCCTTCTATCTATCTCTGCATCCTTCTCTCTATCTATCCATCCTTCTCTCCATCTCTGCATCATTCTCTCTATCTATTCATCCTTCTCTCTATCTATTCATCCTTCTCTCTATCTATCCCTCCTTCTCTCTATCTATCCCTCCTTCTCTCTATCTATCCCTCCTCTCTATCTGCATCCTTCTCTATTTTTATCAATCCTTCTCTCTATCTATCTATCTATCTATCTATCTATCTATCCATCCTTCTCTCTAGCTATCCATCTTTCTATCTATCCATCCTTATCTCTTTCTATCCATCCTTTTCTCTTTCTAGACTACAGAGCCCTCAGTGAAACATGTGATCTCTCTCCACTAGACTACAAAGCCCTCAGTGAAACATGTGATCTCTCTCCACTAGACTACAGAGCCCTCAGTGAAACATGTGATCTCTCTCCACTAGACTACAGAGCCCTCAGTGAAACATGTGATCTCTCACCACTAGACTACAGAGCCCTCAGTGAAACATGTGACCTCTCTCCACTAGACTACAGAGCCCTCAGTGAAACATGTGACCTCTCTCCACTAGACTACAAAGCCCTCAGTGAAACATGTGATCTCTCACCACTAGACTACAGAGCCCTCAGTGAAACATGTGATCTCTCACCACTAGACTACAGAGCCCTCAGTGAAACATGTGACCTCTCTCCACTAGACTACAGAGCCCTCAGTGAAACATGTGATCTCTCACCACTAGACTACAGAGCCCTCAGTGAAACATGTGACCTCTCTCCACTAGACTACAGAGCCCTCAGTGAAACATGTGATCTCTCACCACTAGACTACAGAGCCCTCAGTGAAACATGTGACCTCTCTCCACTAGACTACAAAGCCCTCAGTGAAACATGTGATCTCTCACCACTAGACTACAAAGCCCTCAGTGAAACATGTGACCTCTCTCCACTAGACTACAAAGCCCTCAGTGAAATATGTGATCTCTCACCACTAGACTACAGAGCCCTCAGTGAAACATGTGACCTCTCTCCACTAGACTACAAAGCCCTCAGTGAATCATGTGATCTCTCACCACTAGACTACAGAGCCCTCAGTGAAACATGTGACCTCTCTCCACCAGACTACAGAGCCCTCAGTGAAACATGTGACCTCTCACCACTAGACTACAAAGCCCTCAGTGAATCATGTGATCTCTCACCACTAGACTACAAAGCCCTCAGTGAATCATGTGATCTCTCACCACTAGACTACAGAGCCCTCAGTGAAACATGTGACCTCTCTCCACTAGACTACAAAGCCCTGAGTGAAACATGTGATCTCTCACCACTAGACTATAGAGCCCTCAGTGAAACATGTGATCTCTCTCCACTAGACTACAGAGCCCTCAGTGAATCATGTGATCTCTCACCACTAGACTACAGAGCCCTCAGTGAAACATGTGATCTCTCTCCACTAGACTACAGATCCCTCAGTGAAACATGTGATCTCTCACCACTAGACTACAGAGCCCTCAGTGAAACATGTGATCTCTCACCACTAGACTACAGAGCCCTCAGTGAATCATGTGATCTCTCTCCACTAGACTACAGAGCCCTCAGTGAAACATGTGATCTCTCTCCACTAGACTACAGAGCCCTCAGTGAAACATGTGATCGCTCACCACTAGACTACAGAGCCCTCAGTGAAACATGTGACCTCTCTCCACTAGACTACAAAGCCCTCAGTGAATCATGTGATCTCTCACCACTAGACTACAAAGCCCTCAGTGAAACATGTGATCTCTCACCACTAGACTACAGAGCCCTCAGTGAAACATGTGACCTCTCTCCACTAGACTACAAAGCCCTCAGTGAAACACGTGACCTCTCTCCACTAGACTACAGAGCCCTCAGTGAAACATGTGATCTCTCACCACTAGACTACAGAGCCCTCAGTGAAACATGTGATCTCTCTCCACTAGACTACAGAGCCCTCAGTGAAACATGTGATCTCTCACCACTAGACTACAGAGCCCTCAGTGAAACATGTGACCTCTCTCCACTAGACTACAGAGCCCTCAGTGAAACATGTGATCTCTCTCCACTAGACTACAGAGCCCTCAGTGAAACATGTGATCTCTCTCCACTAGACTACAGAGCCCTCAGTGAAACATGTGATCTCTCACCACTAGACTACAGAGCCCTCAGTGAAACATGTGATCTCTCACCACTAGACTACAGAGCCCTCAGTGAAACATGTGATCTCTCTCCACTAGACTACAGAGCCCTCAGTGAAACATGTGATCTCTCACCACTAGACTACAGAGCCCTCAGTGAAACATGTGATCTCTCTCCACTAGACTACAGAGCCCTCAGTGAAACACGTGATCTCTCTCCACTAGACTACAGAGCCCTCAGTGAAACATGTGATCTCTCTCCACTAGACTACAGAGCCCTCAGTGAAACATGTGATCTCTCTCCACTAGACTACAGAGCCCTCAGTGAAACATGTGATCTCTCACCACTAGACTACAGAGCCCTCAGTGAAACATGTGACCTCTCTCCACTAGACTACAGAGCCCTCAGTGAAACATGTGACCTCTCTCCACTAGACTACAGAGCCCTCAGTGAAACATGTGACCTCTCTCCACTAGACTACAAAGCCCTCAGTGAAACATGTGATCTCTCACCACTAGACTACAGAGCCCTCAGTGAAACATGTGACCTCTCTCCACTAGACTACAAAGCCCTCAGTGAATCATGTGATCTCTCACCACTAGACTACAAAGCCCTCAGTGAAACATGTGATCTCTCACCACTAGACTACAGAGCCCTCAGTGAAACATGTGACCTCTCTCCACTAGACTACAAAGCCCTCAGTGAAACATGTGATCTCTCACCACTAGACTACAGAGCCCTCAGTGAAACATGTGACCTCTCTCCACTAGACTACAAAGCCCTCAGTGAATCATGTGATCTCTCACCACTAGACTACAAAGCCCTCAGTGAAACATGTGATCTCTCACCACTAGACTACAGAGCCCTCAGTGAAACATGTGACCTCTCTCCACTAGACTACAAAGCCCTCAGTGAATCATGTGATCTCTCACCACTAGACTACAAAGCCCTCTGTGAATCATGTGATCTCTCACCACTAGACTACAGAGCCCTCAGTGAAACATGTGATCTCTCTCCACTAGACTACAGAGCCCTCAGTGAAACATGTGATCTCTCACCACTAGACTACAGAGCCCTCAGTGAAACGTGATCTCTCTCCACTAGACTACAGAGCCCTCAGTGAAACATGTGATCTCTCTCCACTAGACTACAGAGCCCTCAGTGAAACATGTGATCTCTCTCCACTAGACTACAGAGCCCTCAGTGAAACATGTGATCTCTCACCACTAGACTACAGAGCCCTCAGTGAAACATGTGATCTCTCACCACTAGACTACAGAGCCCTCAGTGAAACATGTGATCTCTCACCACTAGACTACAGAGCCCTCAGTGAAACATGTGATCTCTCTCCACTAGACTACAGAGCCCTCAGTGAAACATGTGATCTCTCACCACTAGACTACAGAGCCCTCAGTGAAACATGTGATCTCTCACCACTAGACTACAGAGCCCTCAGTGAAACATGTGATCTCTCACCACTAGACTACAGAGCCCTCAGTGAAACATGTGATCTCTCACCACTAGACTACAGAGCCCTCAGTGAAACATGTGATCTCTCACCACTAGACTACAGAGCCCTCAGTGAAACATGTGATCTCTCACCACTAGACTACAGAGCCCTCAGTGAAACATGTGCTCCATCCAATCTCCCCCCTCTCTTTCTCTCTGTGCGCTAGGTGACTGGCATCTCCCTCTAACACATGTGCTCTGACGGAGATCCCAGCTGCTATTATGCAATACCCCCACACTCCAGAGGACATCTTTCAGAGCATACGCCCTCTCTACCCCTCCCTCTCCCGTCGTAGTGCTTTTATCCAGGGCAGGATGTGGAGGCTTTCTCTGTCTCATGTGTCTCACCCTCTCTCAGGGGCTCTCGCAGAAACAAGGCTGCTTTTATGCTGCATTTCTTCTTTTTCTTTTCAAAGTGTTTAAATGCTGAGAGTGATTCCGTTGCAGTGTTGCTGCTGCCTACACACTCGAGTTTCTGAAGCGCAATAACAAGAGCAGTTTTTCTCCTGTTTAGTACCTATTCTCTTCTGATCCGTGATGTCCTGTTCTGGTTCTACAAAAGGCTTAAGCTCGTCCTCCTCCGATCCCACGTTGATCCAGCGGTCCTTCATGATTTGCTGAAAGAAAAATAAATAGTCCTTGTAAATACAGGCCAGGGTCCTCTTAGTACAGGGTTTTAACATCATGATCAGTCATACGTACACATGGATGTGTGTAGCATAAGGATCCCTCTTAAATTCACATCATTGAACTGAAATAAAGTGAATTGTGGTTTCCTTGAAAAAGATTGGATAGAGACTTCGATTCGATGCAACGCTCCACTGTTTGAAACCAGAATCGCCATTTAAAGTCTGTATAATGTCATTTTCAAACAAACTCGCCAATCAATAGGACAGTCGTGTACGATGGGTTTACAAGACAATAGGAAATGTACAATCACGAGGCCGACACCTATTCTAAATGACATCTTTCAATGCAAGGTTATAGCTCATCTGAACATCTGGTGACACGAGGGGTGAGGGTGGATTCTAGCACGCACAATGTGAACACAGAAACTAAGACAACGTCTGTGCTGTTCTCAGAACCAAAAAGGATACAAAAATAAGAGTGATCATGAATTATGTACTGTGCCAACAGCGGAGAGAGATAAAGAGAAGGGAGAATATGAAGCACAAAAAGAGCGTGTCGAGCAGATGCCAGGCCGAGGAGTGGTGGATGGATGGAGAGGTGGCGGGTGGAAAGAAATGCTCTGGAGTGCCATGGCGGCGTGAATAAAGAAGTGTAGAATATTTACATTTTCGCTGTCGTCCCTCACCTCGAAAGTCCCCCGCTTGGCCGGGTTGAGCACTAGGAAGCGCTTGAGGAGGTTCTCGCAGTCTGTGGACATGTAGAAGGGGATACGATATTTCCCCCTCAGAACCCGCTCCCTGAGCTCCTACAGAGAGACAGACAGGGAGAAAGAGTGAATGAGACAGGCAGTGAGGGCATCTTTGAAATTGTAAGTTCTTGTTCATCTAAAATTCTACCCATATGTTTCATTGACTATGAATCTCCCAATGACAAAGAATCTGAGGAAGGAAGTATTTTTGTGATAGTATTTTTGCTGACCTTGAGGTTCTGCCCATCGAAGGGCAGCGAGCCGCTGACCAGTGTGTAAAGGATGACCCCTAGGCTCCAGACGTCCACCTCGGGCCCGTCGTACTTCTTCCCCTGAAACAGCTCCGGGGCGGCGTAGGGTGGGGAGCCACAGAACGTGTCCAGCTTGTTCCCTATGGTGAACTCATTACTGAAACCAAAGTCTGCTATCTTAATGTTCATGTCTGCATCCAACAGCAGGTTCTCTGCCTAGAGACACAGGAGGGAAGGGAGAGAAAATGGACGTAAGGATGAGGTGAGAAATAGCAGTGAAATAGAATAGATTTAGGTAACAGACCAACTGGGTCACAGGTAAAAGCAAATACTTGAATAACTCAAAGACTCATGATAACAGTAGAGTTCCATTAAGATATAGAGATGTCAGAGGCACAAAAAGATCAACTGATGCCTGAAGAGGGTCCTTTACAGAACACCCCCCCCCCACAAAAACAAAGTGCTCTGCAAGTCAAAGTTAGTGTCGCGTTTAAAGTTTAACTGTGTTTCCTCCTCTCCCCAGTGACACAAACACACAGGGTGGAGGTGGATGCTCTCTGCTCTCACATCTCTGTCCTCATGGATCATTCATGAAGCTCTACAGAGGAAGCAGAGTGTGGTCACGCGGCTGCCGCCAGAGGAGAGGAGATGGGAACTCTGAACAGAGTCACTCCCACCGAGGTCGACCCACTCACACTAACCGTGATTAAAATAGCATCAATATTTATTCTACATGTGGTAGCATAACATAGGCTGGCTAAATGGAATGATTGCTTTACGTGAGTATATTGTGTAGCGGAGAACATGGGAGCAGGTAAAAAGCCTGCCTCCGGCCACCTGACTTCATCCTACTCTCCCCCACATACACACCCTCACTGGTTCCTTACCTTCAGGTCTCTATGGACAATGTGCTTCTGGTGGCAGTACTGCACAGCAGATACGATCTACAAAGAAATAGACAGACAGTTACAGTCTTCCACCTGACAATGTTTTCACACACCCCTCCCCCCGTGTGAAGGATGTGGTGAGGAGATGTGGTGTAGAGTGAGAAGATACTCTGTGTCTCTAGCTGTATCTCAGACACAAGGTGTCATGACATCTCTAGCTGGGAGAAAACTGTGTCCCCTCTTCCTGTGTGAGCATCTGCTCTAGATGTATCAGTATATCAGTGCCCCCAGTGAAACGCTGCAGTAAGATGAACCTGCAGTGAGACCAGGGAAGTAGGAAGCTATAGCCTAGACATTTCTGAGTGTCTCTTTCCTTCCACTGCAGAGCACTGTGTGTAGGCAGCACACCCCCAGTGTTTCACCGTCAGTGACAGAGAGATAAGAGATGAGGGGAGCTCTGTGTTTTGTCAGAGTTCTCATAACTCCACAGTTCTCATAACCCCACCTCATACCCTGGGTGGGTCAGGACACTGACTTGTGACGTATGGCCAGGAAGGCAGGGTGTGAATCCAGCACACTGCGGGAAAAGTCCTGTACTTACCTGTCTAAATTTAGCCCTGGCCTCTTTTTCTTTCATCCTTCCGTGTGCAACAAGGTAGTCAAAGACCTCTCCTGCAAGAGAAATGAAGTTAGGAGCTGAAATTAAAGGTTGCATATTTCAAAGGGGAAAAAAGTTTAAAAACGTCAACATTCAGACAGTACATCTAATGAGGTAAATGTTTTTTTAAAAGTCAATAACTACTTTGAAAAACGGTATGTGGAGCATGTGAGCCTAACTGTTCCTCATGCCTACAGAGGGAAACAGAACTCTAATTAATATACTGTAGTTCTGTCCTGAAGGCACAAGCTTCAGAGTATGGCTACAACATCAGAGGCATTCCTCAGCCCACGCACCTGTGTCTTTGTGGGGGGGGCAGCATCAACACAATTCTCCCCATAAAACCTCTAGTTCTGCATCCTCAAAACCCTCCCACACACACTCAGTGTTGACCGGAGGCAGGGAGTAAGTGTGTGTGTGTGTGTGTCCATGTCCGTGTGTGTGTGTGTGTGTCTCCCACCTAGACCAAGCTCTTCTCTGTCCTGGCACTCTAATGGAAGAACCAGCTTCCCCCTGAGGCTAGCACAGCAGAGTCCCTGCCCATCTGAAATCCTACCTCTTCAAACATCTTAAATAAATACACCCCCCCCCCATGTATGTATGCATGTATGATATGTATGACTCTTCACCAAGCCCTTTACCATGACAGCAGTTATGAGGGCTGAGAAGCCAAGGCGTAATACTGCTCACCTCCACTGGCATACTCCATCACCAGGTACAGCGTCCTCTCGGTCTCGATCACCTCAAACAACTTGACTGAGGGGGAAAGAGAACTATTTGTCTTTGGCCCACACGCAATAACAACTAATACATTGCATCTTTCTGGCTCAACTTTGTAAAATGCTTGTCCTTGATAGCGCACAGGGCATTCAAGATGGTTCTAGGGAGTTTCTGCTTCTCAGTATAAATAGCAAGCTGTCGTAACTTAAAGCAAGGAATCCAATAACTTACATTTTCTACTGCTGAAAGCCTTGAGGAGGCTGAGGAAACTGAAGACATTTCTAATTTCCTTTTGTGCATGCGTGCCTGAGTGTGGGACCCAGTCATA
Source organism: Oncorhynchus keta (assembly GCF_023373465.1). Lineage (NCBI taxonomy): Eukaryota > Metazoa > Chordata > Actinopteri > Salmoniformes > Salmonidae > Oncorhynchus > Oncorhynchus keta. The sequence continues at coordinate 25,849,132 of NC_068449.1, forward strand.
GACTAACGCTTACCATATCTCACGTGTGCATATACTGTAGGGCACTCACACATGCTTATTGGGTATATACTGTAGGGCACTCACACATGCTTATTGGGTATATACTGTAGGGCACTCACACATGCTTATTGGGTATATACTGTAGGGCACTCACACATGTTTATTGGGTATATACTGTAGGGCACTCACACATGCTTATTGGGTATATACTGTAGGGCACTCACACATGCTTATTGGGTATATACTGTAGGGCACTCACACATGCTTATTGGGTATATACTGTAGGGCACTCACACATGCTTATTGGGTATATACTGTAGGGCACTCACACATGCTTATTGGGTATATACTGTAGGGCACTCACACATGCTTATTGGGTATATACTGTAGGGCACTCACACATGCTTATTGGGTATATACTGTAGGGCACTCACACATGCTTATTGGGTATATACTGTAAAGTCGTATTCCCTGCAGTGTTTTCCATGAGCTGATCTAACAGTCTCTGGATGAAGAGTGGCTGAGCTCCAGGGCTATATATAGCAGAGGTGGGATGTAGAAGCGGTTCTTTCTCTCTTTTAGATGGTTATCATTGTGTATGTCATTATAATCCGATTTGAGAAATCATGGCATGCGTGGGTTACAAAATCAAACTAAATTAGCAGAGAATCCTGTCTACTTCCCCAGCTGCAATTGTGTGTGTGTGTGTGTTCTACTTACCTATATTTGGGTGGTTTAAAAGCTTCATTATTCTTACTTCTCTGAAGAGCTGGAAGGAGAGAAAATAAATGAATTCATATTTCAGTGTTGGACTGGATGTGTCAGAGAAGAGAGACAGTAGGGAACCTTCGACTTGACCATTTTCAACTTAATTTGAGCAGGATGTGCACACACACACTAGACCATTACAGAGTTGTGTCAGAGCCATGTGCAGTTTTTTGATTGATCTCCCTTTAACTATAGCTATCTGTGCTCCCATCCCATCCATAAAATAATAGAAGTCATCCATCTTTAATGGAACAGGACACATGCCTGATGTTGTGCCATACTACTGTGAGGCTGGCATTATCCAAGACATAATAGTGCTGCAGTAGACATAAACAATGCATTAGAGGAGATACAGTATATCACCATGTCTGAAAGTTGCACTGTTCACCTAAAGGTCTGTTATTTAAAAAATTGAACCACTCACATGGTAAACTATCAGATACTCAGCAAGAAGGTCTAATTTCACTGTAACTGAAACAGGACCCAGGTGGCAAATATAAAGATCCAGTCCACCTAAAAAACTGGAGGCCACTTGCACTTCAGTTCACTTCAAATCCTAGAAAAATGTACAGCTCTTAGAATTAAAAAGGTATTGTCAGATAATATCAATCCTAATGAAACAGGTTTTTTACATGGGTGATACATTGTAGATAATATAAGACAAGTACTTGACACAATAGAACACTAGAAAAAAAATCTGGGTAACCAGGCCTGGCATTAATCGCTGATTTTGAAAAGCCCTTGGATAAAGTACGACTAGAACTTATATATAATTGGACTATTTTAGTGTTGCACAATGGGTTAAAGTTATGTATAGTAACCCCATGTGATAAAATAGTAAATAATGGCTACTTCTCAGAAAGTATTAAAAAAGGGCAAGAGGAGTAAAACAAGGTTGTCCGTTATCAGCATATCTATTTATTATGGCCATAGAAGTGTTAGCTATTAAAATGAGATCCAACATTAATATCAAGGGGCTAGAAATCTAGGGCTTAAAAACAAGGGTATCATTGATCTGGGTACCAATAAATGTCTGCAGCATTGAAGATAACCAAGAACACAGTGGCCTCCATTATTCTTAAATGGAAGAAGTTTGGAACCACCAAGACTTCCTTGAGCTGGCCGTCCCAACTGATTGGGGATAGGGAGGCGTAAAGGGTCTGAATACTTATGTACATTTATATTTCAGTTGTTGTTGGTTTTTTATTTGTGAACATTTCTAAAAACCTGTTTTGTTTTGTCAGTATGGGGTATATTGTGTAGATTGATGAAGAAAAAAAACTAATGTAATGCATTTTAGAATAAGGCTGTAACGTAACAAAATGCGGATAAAGTCATGGGGTCTGAATACTTTCCGAATGCACTGTATATGGGGGATAGGAAATTCTGTAAACAATTACATAGATAGAACCCACAATCTATCTGCAATGTTAAAGCTGATCTGCCTGTTAAAAACATACAAAAATAACTGTTAAGCCATCAACAAACACAGACAGAAAGATAGACAGACACAGGCCACACTAGAGGAGGATGAAGACCGGAGTGGTTCAAATTTAAGCTCACTTTTCCCATTACATCTCTCTACCCATTATTACATCCAAAATATTGTCATAGTTCTGCATAAATATTGAGAGAAAAAAAATCAAAGGCCATTTTCCATGTCATGGAAAGGCAGGCGTATCATTGTTTCAAAAGAAAAAACTATGGGGGTCAGACAACACTATATTACAGCAGTTAATGACAGGCTTATGGGGTGACAAGGAGCGGAACTGGTCAGTTCTCACACACGCACGCATGCACAGACGCACACACACACACGTTAGACTTCAGTCTACATCAAGAAACATCCAGAGTGTGCGTAGAGGCATAGACACAGACCACATGGGAACTATCAGGCCAAGGCATTAAGAAGTCTGCCAAAACATCACGAGACACAACACTTCTAGATGTTGTTGCAATCAATGCAGCTATACCAGAGCACTAATACATGGATCATTAATCTTTACTTGCGCAATGCTAATTGTCACAACGGGTCACTTTCTAACAGGCAGTTCCACATTTACTGGTGAGCACTGCTTCTGCTCTCATTAGCCTATACTGAGACTAGTGCTGCTCTGTGGTGACTTGAGAAGAACAGAGTAGGAGAGCAGTAGGAGCAGACGCCACACCAACATTTGAGACCAAACTGTTTACCTTTAATCAAGGGCTTCCATAACCGTTGCCCTCTAACCTATGCAACAACAGCCTGGTCTGGTCATGTGACCTCCAGTGAAGTGTGTGGGGGGGGGGCTAGGGATGGATAGAGGGAGGCGAAATAAAATCACAATAAGCTTGTGACAGATGTGAGCTGGGCCTCCTCTCTTCCAAACTAGGATGAAAAAAACTTCACATCCAACACCTGTAATTACATAACTACAAAGGTCAAGGGCCAAGGTACACTGAGAAGAGGAGACTACAAATGCGGGTGGCTTCGGTTATTGGGACAATAAATCAAAACATGGACCGCGTCAGAGAGAGGTAGAGTTTCTATTGTTCACAAATCAAAGTCTCTGATAGCATTGTCAGACAAGGGAATTTCAACTGGCAAAGGGGACATTTAAGCATGACATCTGTAGCTTTGCATTGCTATAAATGAGTTAAATCAACATGACTACTCCTAGGGCTTATTTATAACGACCTACAAGGAGGTTGTCAACAGAAGAGTCATGTTTTGTGTGTTTCCAACAAGCCACCTCATGAAGAGCCCCTCGTGGCTCTGATTGTTTCTGTTGGTTTAGCACAGTCTATGTCGAAGGGCCAGGCCTTAAATACAAAGCACAGAATCAATGGTGAAAAAACAGATGGAAACTGCAGCTAAGCATTGAGTGAGAGAGATGCTTACCCTAAGTCTCAGAGTCGGGCAGGCAGAATACCAACGGCCACACAAGATATGCCCTGGACATGCTCTGCTTTCTGTCTACCAAAACCCTGCCTGCTACAGCACATCAGTCAGATCAATAATGGCCTCTGACTGGCAACAACCACAACCAGGCCCAAACTACAAAGATCAGGGGTTGCACAGCCACACTCACAAATTATACATTTTGTCACACCACCTCAATACGTGTATTGTGAATCGCAGCCACACGGGGAGGATCCTTACCTTTTGAAGGCTGTTTGGGTTTAGTTGTGTCTTGTCGATGATCTTTATTGCCACCTGAGGAGAGAGCAAAAACAAGGTGTGTAGAAGACAAAATACCAGTATAAACAGTTGGTTAGGACATCTACTTTGTACATGTCACAAGTAATTTTTCCAACAATTGTTAACAGACAGATTATTTCACTGTATCACAATGCCAGTGGGTCATGAACGTACGTTGGTGCGAAAAGTGCAAATCAATCCCAGAACAACAGCAAATGACCTTGTGAAGATGCTGGAGGAAACAGGTACAAAAGTATCTATATCCACAGTAAAACAAATCCTATATCGACATAACCTGAAAGGCCGCTCAGCAAGGAAGAAGCCACTGCTACAAAACCACCATTAAAAAAGCCAGAATATGGTTTACAACAGCACATGGGTACAAAGATCGTACTTTTTGGAGAAATGTCCTCTGGTCTGATGAAACAAAAATATAACTGTTTGGCCATAATGACCAGCGTTATATTTGGAGGAAAAAGGGGGATGCTTGCAAGCCGAGGAACACCATCCCAACCGTGAAGCACGGGGGTGACAGCATCATATTGTGTGGGTGCTTTGCTGCAGGAGGGACTGGTGCACTTCACAAAATAGATGGCATCATGAGGTAGGAAAATTAAGTGGATATATTGAAGCAACATCTCAAGACATCAGTCAGGATGTTAAAGCTTGGTCGCAAATGGGTCTTCCAAATGGACAATGACCCCAAGCGTACTTCCAAAGTTGTGACAAAATGGCTTAAGGACAACAAAGTCAAGGTATTGGAGTGGCCATCACAAAGCCCTGACCTCAATCCTATAGAAAATATGTGGGCAAAACAGAAAAAGCATGTGCGAGCAAGGAGGCCTACAAACCTGACTCAGTTACACCAGCTCTGTCAGGAGAAATGGGCCAAAATTCAGCCAATTTATTGTGGGAAGCTTGTGGAAGGCTACTCGAAATGTTTGACCCAAGTTTAAATTGTTTAATGCAATGTTACCAAATACATTGCACAGGTTCCAGTATCTCAGAAATAGCCGGCCTCCCGGGCCTTTCACGCATGACAGTGTCTAGGGTGCGACAAGCAAAAAACATCCAGTGGAAGTCCTGTGGGTGAAAGCAGCTCATCGTGCAAGCTAACAGGTGGGCCACAAACAGGAAAATAAGAGCACAGTACAACAGTGGTATGCAGAACGGCATCTCGGAACGCACAACTTGTCAATCCTTGTCACAGATGGGCTATTGCAGCAGATGACCACACCAGGTTCCACTCATACCAGATAAAAACAAGAATAAGTGGCTTCAATGGGCACACGATCACCAACACTGGACAACTGAGGAGTGGGGAAAATTTGCCTAGTCCGACAAATACCAGTTCCTGTTGCATCATGCTGATGGCAGAGTCAGGATTTGGCGTAAGCTGCATGAGTCCATGGCCCCATCCTGCCTGGTGTCAAAGGTAATGCGGTGGTTACAGTGGTGTACTGGCGTGGGGAATGTTTTCCTGGCACACATTAGGTCCCTTGATATAAACAAGCAACGATTGAACGCTACAGCATATCTCAACATTGTTGCTGACCAAACCCAATAGAGCATCTATGGGATGAGAGAGAACGGGATGAGATAGATGTGCGCAGCATGAATGTCCTGCCGTCCAGTCTGCAGCAACTGTGTCATGCCATTGCGTCAGCATGGACCAACATACCTGTGGAACATTTCCGACACCTTGCAGAATCCATGCCATGAAGAATTCAGGCTGTTCTAAAGGAAAGGGGGGTACGACCCAGTACTAGCTGGGTGTACCTAATAAACTAGCTGGTGAATGTTCATTGCTTCTCTTTTTTTATGTCACCTACTGATGAAAAACATACAATTCATATTTGCACAACAAGAACAACGCTATTGAGGGGGGAAAGAAGAGTCTATTTTACAAAATTATTTAACCAGGCAAGTCAGTTGAGAACAAATTCTTATTTTCAATGACGGCCTAGGAACAGTGGGTTTAACTGCCTTGTTCAGGGGCAGAACGACAGTTTTTTTACCTCGTCAGTACAAGGATTCGATCTTGCAACTTTTCGGTTACTAGTCCAACGCTCTAACCACTTGGCTACCTGTATGTGTTGCTAGGTAAACCAGAAAGGGCCTACAGCAGCCTGTCATGCTGCAGGTCTCTCCTCTCACCTCTCTGCCAGTGAGGATATGGCGGGCCAGCTTGACCTTGGCGAAGTTGCCCTTCCCAATGGTCTTCAGGAGCCGATAGTTCCCCACATGAGGCTGCTCGTCGGCACCAGAGTTTCGGGTGCGGACTCCCGAGCGGACAGAGCGCGTGGTGACTTCCTGGCGCCCATTGCTGTGAGCCGTATGCTGTGGACAGACAGACGGACAGACATGAGTGAAACAGTGTGCTGTAGACAGAAAGACTGACGGACAGACAGGAGTGGAACATCTCTGCACTAGCAGTGGCTCATGCTGGGGCATTCCATCCCCTGTCAGGATCCAAAACAACTCTCCTGTTTATTACATGTTTATTAAAAAGATTATCATCAAGTAAACCAAGAGGGTAAAGAAAGGTTAGTGTAGGTTGGGGTTGCAAAATTTCGGGAACTTTTAATAAATTCCCTCGGAATGAAGAGGGAATAAGCAGGAAATCCAGAATCCTCCTACCAGGATTTCTGGAAAACCAGGGAATTTTGCAACCCTAGTGTAGGTGACTCACTGTAGTGCAGTTTGACTATCCAGTGTATGTCCAGCGTATTGATCCTCTGACCATGGTTAAAAGCCCACAACACCCCAACCCAAAATCAGATAGAGACTTTTCTATGGGTCAGTATTGACTGTTATCACTGTTATCACTTGCAGGGATGCTATAATAAAAAATGTTCAAATGTAACCCTTTTTTCTCCCCAATTTCGTGACATCCAATTGGTAGTTACAGTCTTGTCCCATCGCTGCAACATGTTTTAATTTCTGTTGTGATCCACTACCAGCCTAAACAACAACCTAAACACAACACCTCTGAATGTGAGAACAATTCAACTCTCTCATAAACCTTCTCCAAGTAGATCACACTTAAAGTATTATTAACTGGCAATATACTGAGTATACCAAACATTTGGAACACCTTCCTAATATTGAGTTGCACCCCACCTTTTGCCCTCAGAACAGCCTCAATTCCTCGGGGCATGGACTCTACAAGGTATCGAAAGCGTTCGACAGGGATGCTGGCCCATGTTGACTCCAATGCATCCCAAAGTTGTGTAAAGTTGGCAGGATGTTCTTTGGGTGGTGGACCATTCTTGATACATGTGAGAAATTGTTGACCATGAAAATCCCAGCATTGTTGCAGTTCTTGACACAAGGTGGTGCGCCTGGCACCTACTACCATACCCTGTTAAAAGGCACTTAAATATTTTTTCTTGCTCATTCACACTCTGAATGACACACATACACAATCCATGTCTAAGCTGTCTCAAGGCTTAAAAATCATTATTTAACCTGTCTCCTCCCCTTCATCTACACACTGACTGAAGTGGATTTAACAAATAACATCAATAAGGGATCATAGCTCTCACCTGGACAGTCTGTCATGGAAAAAGTAATACATATATTGTATACTCAGGGTATGTTCCTTCACTATAATATTAATTCCAGATTAACCAGATACAAATGAAGGAAACTTCATACAACAGTATAAAATGATCAAATTCACTAACAGACATTCAAAGAGTTGCAGAGATTTCTCTTATTAATAAATCGTTACTTACTATGGTGATGGGGGGTCTCTTCATCGACGGAGACCCTGTCATTTTTGTGCTGGCAATTTGAATGCCATTTAACCAGATAACTCTCTCGTTTTTGTGGGGGTAACTCATAGATCCCCTCGCGCTTGCCCGATACTCTCAACGAGAATGAAAACTGACAGACGATTGCCTTTGAACTGAAAGGGGTGGGAACTGTGTAAGCCCATTGGTAGGCGAGCAATTGGCACCTCTATTGACCGACACTCTTCTAACAGATAAGGTTTGGATGGAGATACAAATGAGGATCTATCATTGTCCACAGACCAAACACAGCATATGTCGTGTTATCAGGCAACATAGGAGATTACAGCCATGGACATGCACAGTAGAGGAACGAACATATGCCCATCTCCCGTGTGACACAATGTATCGAACACTCAGATACAATGTAGCCAGTAGCCTAAGTAAAATTGTATGATACAATGGGACAGGGAGAGTGGTTATTTTGTATTGTCAGACACAATACACCTCTAACTACTTAATAATACATTTACTTACGCTTTCCGCCTCTTTCTCATTGACCGTAGGTAGTGGAGTTTTTGTTGACATTTTATTCTCGATTAATGTTGCCTCTATTTCCCGGATGATTAAATTCTGCACCTTCTTTGGCAATACAAGGGGTGGCGATTGTACTCTTGCTTCTGGACCAAAACCATGGGTTCTGGATACTGACTCAACATCGGTCCATCCAATCCAAATGTGTCTCAAGGTGTCCCGAGGACGCAGAAAAAGTGTGATGATGACATCTATTTCCCTATAACGCTCACTCGGTATATAGTCATTTATATTGAGAATGAATGCTGATAAGCTATATTTTTATTTGAAAAATTCCATACATGGCCTCTTAAATTTAAGTAATTATCAGAGACTGGCTCCAATCTAGGCTAGAATAGCACTCGGACAGAAAGGACGGCAGATGGTTGTTGTCACCGGTCCCAAAATCGCTCCTTTTTGTAACGCAATCCTTGTGTGCCTTGATGTCCTGTCCGTCTGTATTCCTGAGTTTCAATAGCGTTTATCTTTCTGACTCGCTGTCGGCTCAATTTCTTCCATCTCCGATTCAGAATGAGGCTAGTGTTTTAGGTGGGACCAAAATGGCTACTCACGGGTTGGATCGGGCCAAATCCTGTCAGAACAGCAGAGGAAGTGAGGAAACAGGCGTCCCTCGGCGCTCATTGGAGCGCAATACAGCCGGTGATAGCGCAGTCACCACTCAGTGATTCACATTAATGACAGATAGGAAATAACAGGTCTTTCTCTTGTGTACAAGTTCATGCCTTTACCTACAGAAACCATGAGGCAGTGGTTGTGCTTGCAAACGTAGCTGGGTTATGGCAGGTCCCTCCCATAAAGTAAATATACTGAATAAAAATAGAACGCAACATGCAACATTTTCATTGATTTTACCGAGTTACAGTTCTATGAGGAAATCAGTCAATTCATTAGGCCCCAATCAATGAACTTAACATGACTGGGAATACAGATATGCAGCTGTTGGTGAGATACCTTTAAAAAAGTGGGCCTCAGGATCTCGTCACGGTATTTTTGTGCATTCAGATTTCCATCGATAAAATGCAATTGTGTTCGCAGTTTACGCCTGCCTGCCCATACCATAACCCCACAATGGGGCACTTTTCACAACATTGACGTCAGAAAACCGCTCCGCCACACAACGCCATACACATTGTCTGCGGTTGAGGCAGGTTTCGATGTATTGCCAGATTCTCTAAAACTAAATTGGAGGCAAGTTTGTTAGATACATTAATATTACATTCTCTGGAACAGCTCTGGTGGACATTCCTGCATTCAGAATGCCAAATGCTCTCTCCCTCAAAACCTGAAACATCTGTGGCATTGTGTTGAGAGACAAACTGCACATTTTAGTGTGGCCTGTTAATGGTCCTCAGCACAAGGCACACCCATGTAATGACCTTGCCGTTTAATCAGCTTCCTGATATGCCACAGGTCAGGTGGATGGATTATCTTGGAAAAGGAGTAATGCTCACTAACAGAGCTGTAGCAAATGTGCACAAATTCAGAGAAATAAGCTTTCTGGGAGTATTTCAGCTCATGAAAAATGGGACCAACACTTTACATGTTGCGTTTATATTTTTGTTCAGTGTATATTTGCCTCATCCAAGTGAAGTAGGCCTATATAATAGATACTGATGCAATATACTGAATACAAATCAGGGGGGGGGGGGTTAAGGAGTCACCCCGATGAGCTTCATATAGTTGTGTTTTCTGTGCGCTCATTATTCCAAAAAGTTGTATCAATTCAAAAATATGCTGCAATGGCACTGCTGACTTGTCAAGAGGGGGAATAGCACAAGTGTGTTGAGTACTGAGTGACATCCAGAAGTTATGCACAGTTTACACATACCACAGAGCTGACAATATCAAGAATACCATCTAATAATTCAATTGGAACAAAATAGTTGTGGACAGTAAAACATTTAATGACAAAAAAGGGAAGAAATTCATGCCAGTCAAGTAATTCCCCAAAACTGACCCATATCTCAGATCGGATACATCTCAAAATTACAGAGGAAATGTGTATAGCGCCATGTTAATCATGCCAGGAAACAGTGAGGGTGTGAGAAAAGGAAATGAGGGCTGGTGATTTGACAAGATGAAAAAATGTGATTCAAAGCTACAACTTCTCAAAAATGGCATCCTTGTTTAATTAAATTGCATCAATATCGAAGTCGTCCTCTTCCTCGTCAGGCTTGTTCGGTTTTACTGTCTCCACTTTCAGTTCCCGAGCAGAAGAATCATACACAACCTGAGTATGAGAAAATAAGACTTGTTACATTACAGTAAGTCTTGCATTAGCTGCAATTTTGACTAAACAGATCCTAGTAGCCCAACTCACAGTATAAAACTGGAAAAACTGTGAAATCAGGGGATAGTCTAACCAGTACCTCCACATTTTCATCATCCTCTTCCTCCTCTACCTCACTGCCCTCACTCTCTTCCTCCGCCTCCTTCAGCCACCTGATGAAAGGAGATGCCCTAGCATGGATCTCTTTGGCAAGTTCCTTAGAGACATACTTCTTGGACACCTGACAGAGAGTCATGAGCAACGAGACTTAGAGAACCGAGCAAACAGAAAATTAAACATCACTTATTTTTACAAGAAGCTACGTAAGTGGGACATTCAAATGTATTGAAGTGTGTGCGAGCAATGTACATGTTCCACCACACACCTTCTCTGCCCAGGACAGTATGACATCTTCCTCCACTAAATCAGCATCATACAGGTCTTTGAGCACGACAGGCACACGGGGCAGCAGCTGGGCTTGGTGCAGCTTCACCAAGCACTCAAAGCCTCCCAGGAGGTACTTCTGGGCCTTCTTGTTATTCACACAGAACTGAAGTCATAAGGAACAGTAACAAAACCCATGATCAATTTGAGATGGTTTTGGACAACTGTCCCCTCTTGAATGCATTACCACTGAGTTATGAGGTTAAGACAGAGGTCAAATGTAACAATACGGATTTGAAGACTCACGCGAAGGAAATGGCGTTTGTATTTCTTGATCTGGTCACGGATGTTTTCGTCAAACAGCAGTTCGCTCAGAATCAGCGGTCCCATGGCCATCACATCCAGACGCTCTGCCTCCACCAAGATCTCCTTATCTGCTGCATCAACGGCGCAGTCCTCCCTTTTTTGCTGGAGACGGGGAAAGTAACCACAAACAAGAACGCTTTTTAACACCATGGTCTTCAACATAGACCCCAAGAAGCCTAGCAACACAAAGATTTGAGTGTGGAACAGGACTACAAGGCAACACTTCTTGGTCCCGGTCATAAAACGTTCACTCTTTCATTGTTACCCTATAGGAGACCCTGATCCTGGAGTTCCACAACAAATTGACAATTTAGCTTAATGTTTAAACTGCCATTCCTCTTTGTTTTCCATTAAAAATGCAAAAAAAAAAAAAAAATCTAATCCACAATGCAGATTAATGGTTCTATTACCCATGTATGACCGCTTGGACCGGGCAATTAAGTGATGTGAAGTCTACCGCAAACCTTTACAGACATAGAACACAGCTACAGTAACATGTCGATAGCGACAATTGTGAACGTCGCAGACCAAGAAAATAAATAAGTGACAGAATTCTGCTCTGGCATAAAATGTTCTGTATTTTCTCCCCAACAATAAACGGCGCTGACTGATGTGCTGCTGTGTTTTTTTTTATGGCATTTAGGTTTAATTTCTATTAAATGTCTTGGTTAGTCACAGTATTTAACTAACTTTAAAAGTACTTTTTTAGGACATAGTCTGCCCGCAGGCAAGGCAGAAGGCTACGCACAGCAACTCAGGATTTGATTGACAGTTCTGGTTGCCTAGTGATGGACATTAGTTCTGCTTCAGAAGCCTCATTCCTTTACAGACAAGTACAATGCCCATTCATATCTCCAGAAGTTTAGTGTCTGCATTTAAAAAGCCGTAGTGTACCCTACCCTAGCAGACAAACATGCCGTAGCTGCAGTGCGTTCAAGGGGTCACATTCCATTATGTCTGAAAAGGGTAAATCAATAAAGGCTCCCGGTAGCCTTCTGTAATTTCAGATGAGGCAGAAACGAAGAATAGGCTACCCTGTGCTCACAAAACTGTCCCGAAGAGGCTACTGTATCCCGGCAGAATCTGTTTTATTTATTTACACATTCTTATTTACAATGACAGCCTACCCCAGCCAAACCCTAATGACGCTGGGCAAATTGTGCACCACCCTATGGGACTCCCAATCACAGCCAGTTGTGATACAGCCCATGATTGAACCAGGGTCTGTAGTGACACCTCTAGCCCTGAGAAGCAGTGCCTTAGACCCCTGCGCCACTCTGGAGCCCTGTACCATGAATAGGCGAAAATATTCTACACGCAACAGACAGAAGACTGATCACACATTTGCATCATTAGTGAAAAAGAGAGCAGACAGGCCAGCATGGGTGAGAGGCAGCAGAAACATGCTAATTTGTTTTGGTAATGTGCATCTCGCAATGTCTTGTCTTGCAAATTCCCCAAAGTAGCCTAAAAGGTTCCCCTTCCTCTGGCTTTACACAACTTTCCCAGGCCTTTATAGCCTATAACAGAAAATAACTGCACTGCGATTTCAATTAAGTGGGGGGAATACAAAAACATTGTTTTTGTTTTTCTTAACGTTAAGGATCCCAACTTCGTTTAAAGGTTCACACCCTGACCGCAGGTACTGCAGGAGCTTGTCCCAACTACACCCCACACCAACCGAGCTAATTGCATTTAGTCAGTCACTAAACTAATCAACACACCTGGTCTAGTTAAATCAAAAACATGAAGTGCTTATGGCACTCTAGGACCAAAGTCACCTACACCATAGCAAAGAGAATTTCACAATCAGTCACAAACTTTCATTATCCTTGTAATTAGTTTCAGGCACAACTTACTTTGACAAAGTTATAGAATATGTTGACCCGCTCCTCCAGGGTCTTCTCCAGGTCCTCACTGAGGGTCAGGTTCTTCGCATGGGAGCTGATCTCCTCCATCCTTCGTCTCTGTGCCTCCTCCGTGGTCTCCTCTGCCCAATCCTCATCATCTTCACCGTCCTGATACACAACATATTATCACTGGGTAAATGCTGCTAGATGGCAGGCTTGAGATACTGACAAACTAGTCCCTCAGACCAATAATAACTTGGGAGGCAGGTGGAGAGTTGTTCCCCCTATTCAACCGCTAACATTAAGAACTGGCATGGTTTGCGTACATTAATGAGGATACTCACCACGGCATCAGGGGCATCTATGTCGTTATGGTTCCCAGCCTCAACGCTGCCAGAACCATTCTCCTTGTCCTTCTTACGATTCTTCTTATCTTTCTTCTTCTCCACAGACCCAGGTTCATTTTCTGATGAAAAAGCCACCGGCGCTTTGACTCAATAGGGCACATATCTGACTTGACTTTTAGATTAGTAAGGAAACAAATTATGGGCAAATTCTTATTGTGTGCTTACCTGGTGGGTTTTTGAGGATGAATGTGCAGAGCTTGTGTCGTGTGTCTAGCATGCCGCGGTACCCACAGGCCTTACAGGAGTTACCGATTGTTTGTTTCTTAGGATTGATATGCTGCAATGAAAAAGGTGAAACAAATTAGCATATTCACCCTAATGACAGTGACTATACCACCAATAACAGACAAGTAATAATTTACCCAACAGACCATAACTGTATTGCAAGACAAAAAGACAATTCATCACTCAATGCAGGGTATGTAGCATACAAAATTAGATCCAAATGGCTGCGGCATGAACAAGCAGAACCCAAAATTACAGATGTAGCACAAGGTACGCAGGACATCAAATATATCTATATACAAAAACCTGACCAGGGCTGTCATATCTACAGGCCTCAGGAGGGACCTTGATAACACATTACGCGGAGTAAAAAAAAAAACATAAATAAAAATAAACATAATTAAAAAAACATTACCGGGAAAACTGACCATCTGTGACGTTGGTATAATGGTCAAATTACAATTGCAAAGTCCCACAGATCAATGCGCTCGGCACACTTCATTCCTGTTCCCCTCTACTACCCAAACATACACCACAAATATGTTCCTCAAATAGTTACCAGATCAGTTTCAGGGTTATCACACTCAGGACACAGCACAAATTTCCGGATAAACACATCTAGCATGTCCTGCAACTTGTTTGCCTCATGGGATCCGTTGACGATGAAGCGGTCATTCTTTGCATCAAACTGGGTCTGAGCACCAAGCTCACAACCAAAAAACTTGGTCGGATCTGCAAGGAGGATAAGAGTCTAAATCAACATCCCCTAAGCTAATGGATGGTAATGCACACTAACATTTAGCCACGTACAAAGGTATCAATGTATGGTGCGAGTCAATGTTAGCACTTCAGAAAACACTTGTGGTGGGGAGGTCAACTTACATGTTGGAGGCCTACTCAGTGCCTTTGCAACATCAGTCATGTTGACAATGACGGTCTTGATTCCATTTCCTTTGCCCTCAACCTGGACACAAATCCGACCACAAAAACAAAACAAAATTTTAAGAATCATTTTGCAGATGATCACCCTTGAGGCCTGCACATCTCACTGGAAAATAACTAAAATAACCACACCCTAAGATAGTCATTCAACATTCTTGATATATGAAAGTCATTTCTCTTACAGGATCATACTATACCAGATAGTCACCTTAGCAATCAGACGGGGCATCTTGTAGCGATAGAACTGGTCTGCCACACTGCGGTTGACATTAACAGACATTTTGCCTGGCTACTAGCACTATCAGTAAGATAAAAATATATTGAATGGAGATGTTTCGGGATCTTCTGTCTGGAAAATACAGGATGACATAAACGACTGCAAGCGTCCACCGTCTCTGACATGAAAAATATTTTGCCAAAGTGGCCGCAAGCTCCTTGCTTGTAGACTAGGTTTCCACACAGGTTCCAACAGCTGCACAACAGCTCTGAAAGAAAGGGCGAAAGGCACAGACATCAGCTCTAGTGCCACAGATTCTGATAACAATGATGGCAATGGCTTTTATTGAATACCCAAGTAGCCTATATAATTCTATGACTTGACCTTTTAAAACAATCTGTATAGGTATATTGTTAGCTACCCAATGTGTCCATAGTGTGACTAAAAATATCACCGTTGACAATTAGACAATACGAAAAGGCAGTCTGACATTTAGCTCATTATCCTCCAATTCCGACCAGGCATTGCCATGGAGGTGGTCAAGACACGAGTTGAAGACATCAAATTCGGCATCAAAAATTACTCTAACCTACGGAGCTAGCCATCTTCATGACTAGAGCAGTTAATCACATGTCAATGGGTTTGTTAACTAGCTACGCTAGCCAGCCAATTGATTTTGCTTTACCGTTAACTAGCTAATACATTTAACGACACATAATTTCACCTCGATATACAAACCCCTTACAAACGAAGATGGGTAGATTAGCAACCAGAAAACCTGACTGATGAAGCTAGCGTACGCAGAATTCAGAATAACTGGGAACTCGGAAATCTCCGACTTCAGGACGTCCAGAACAACTGGCAACTCAGAAAAACCGAGTTCCGACTGGTATTTGTCATTAAGGGTCATCCAACTCGGAATCTCGGGCATCTATCTAGAGTTCCGACTGAAGAGCATTGACGTCATGATTCGACCTCGTTTCCGAGTTCCCAGTTATCTTGAAAGCGTCATTCATGCCGCGATCAAAACAACTGGGAAATCTGGAGAAGAAAAAGCGCGCTCCGACTGGGAAAGATATTTGAATTCCACCTCCGGCCTCTTTCTAGAGCTCCGACGTCATGATTTGACCTCGTAAGTGTCCGGGTTCCCAGTTATTTTGAACGCGCCAAAACTACTAGTTGGCACTGAAGAGTGCGTCATCAGATGGCACGAGTGATGGGAGACGCCATTTTGAGGTTAAGACGCAGAAAATGTCATTTTAAAATATAAATACATTTACGACAGCACCTTAATCGTTATATAGTCATAATGCACTCACCGATTTCGTAAAACAAAGACATAAACACACCGCTGGTCGTCCAAGAGGCGCAGTGAACCAATAGCTGTGATGTGTTGCTAGGCTTGTGGTGGCAAAATAAGTGTCGTGAACGTCGGAGGTGACACGATCCAGCAGATTCTTGCCCCTATTGTGAAAATATTCTGGACGCCCTCAGAGTGGGGATACCTAAGGAAACGCGAAAGTCAGTCAGTATAAACTTGCTAACTAGATAATGCGGATAGCTAGCACGTTGATACTCTCACGCTAACTTTAGCTGTTGTTTTGTAAAGTTGCCTAACTAGCTTTGGCTAAATATAACATGTTGGTAACACAACAATTGCTAGCTAGACAACAGTAAGATGGTCGACAGTAAAATGGCTTACCTCTCGAAGGTTATTTTCCAATGCTTCTGCTTCTTCTGCGTTCACGACAACTGGGAACATGGAACTCGGGAATCTCCGACATCAGATTTTACCGCGCGTTCCAGACAACTGGGAACGCGTTCCGACTTCGAAAAATAGTTTGTCATGCAACTCTGAATTCCAAGTCGGAAACTCAGGGATCATCCTAGAGCTTCGACTTCTCCGACCTAAAGATCAGTGATTTCATAATTTGGCCGAATTCCTATGGTGCTTTCAGGACAGCTAGATTTCGGAATTGGATGACCAAGTTAAAAACTATTTTTCCCCGTCGTTCGTTTTTTCAGAGTATCCGGTGTTCTTGAACGCACTGAAGTCGGAGAAGTCCGAGTTCCCAGTTATTTTGAACGCAGCACCATACATCATATTATGGTGCATGGTTTTACACATATAATTAAGGATTTAAAGCTACATTTTTGGGGGTGACCCAACCAAATTCACATATAAATGTGTGTTATAGGTTCTCATTGAAAGCAAGTCTAAGAAGTGAAACTGTGTATTGTTTCTATTTGCACTCTTTCCAGTGGTGTAGTGTAAAAATACTTTAGAGTACCACTTAAGTCGTTTTTCTGTGCATCTGTACTTTAATATTTATACTTTTGACAACTTTTACTCCACTACATTCCTAAATAAAATGATCTACTTTATACTCCATACATTTCCCTGACACACAAAATTACTTTGTACATTTTGAATGCTTAGCAGTTAAAGGCAAAATCCCTGGTCATCCCTACTACCTCTGATCTGGTGGATCACTAAACACACATGCCTTGTTTGTTAATAATGCTGGAGTGTGACCCCAGGATATCTGTAAATTAAAGAAACAAGAAAACTTGTGTGGTTTTTTTCTTACAATAAATTATTTGATATTATTTGCATAGTGTATCTTTAATATGATCTTTATGGTTTTATGCATATAATTAGGAACTAGTCATATTATTATTATTATATATATTATTTAATAGGATCTCTATGATTTTATTGTACTGGGCATGCCACGTTCACATATAGTCGGAACTAGGAAACTAGGAAATGTCCAGCTTGCAGAATCATTAATCGCAACACGTGTTTAACTGCAACCAGTTAGCAAGTCGGAAATGTCAGAGTTTCTTCGTTCCGAATAGCATGTGAACGCAGCAACATTCCGCAATTTTGGCCTTTGTCCGTTCTCCCGCAACCAAACACCACTAATGTAGAACAAAAAGTTTGATCTGTCCCGTATTTCAGTAAGACATTCCGACCTGTCTATTGCAGTTACCTTGCACTTATGAAAATATAGGCCTGTATCACAGGATGTCGGTGGCACCTTAATTGAGGAGGACGGGTTTATGGTAAGGGCTGGAGCGGAATCTTATCAAATACTTGTATGATAACATGCTATCATACACACACATTTGCGTATGTCTTAACTAATAATATCAAAATGGCGTCTCCCATCACTCGTGCCATCTGATGACGCACTCTGCAGTGCCAACTAGTAGTTATTGTAAGAAAACTCCTCACAGCCAGGAAAACAGCAAGTAGCTCCAGGTAATTGATATGCAGTGCTCTTAGTTCTGTCGACCAAACCCCCCTTTCAGAGTAGCCACACACTCTCCCTGTCTCCTGCAGCCAGGAAGCCCCCTTAACACTGATTTAAAAAAGAGAGGCCCTTCTCCAGTAACCCCAGGCAAACAGGACAGCACTTGTGAGTATCATGCCCTAGTCTTACTCTTACCACTGGCCATCTTACTCAAGCAAGGAAGCACAAACTACACAAGCAAAGCAGAAGTGCTAGGCTTTGAGCAAACACAAATCCTACCCAAGCAAGGAAGTATTAGCTACATGAGCAGAAAGTAGTTTGGTTTTAGCAAAAACCAATAACTAGACCCCAAACTCGCAACATCTAGGTGGACGAATAATCTCCCCCCACTAACAGACACCTAAGACGCTTGTAAATTGTGTGAGCTGAAGAATTGAGGAAATGAATGCTAGTCATGGTGTTATAGCCAGGAAGGCGAGGCTTCCGGGGATGGGCTCTGCCCTTTGGGCATGTTTTTAGTTTTCTTCAGGTGAATGTGATTGGTTGTTGACTCCCCATAGTATGTTATACAGAGTGACCGACTGAAAGAGAACAGACTCCCACTTCTTCCATCCTTCAAAGTTCCATATCTCCTCACTCGGGGTAGTACAGCTCATGACAGCCTTTCATGTAACTCCATCGCCGAGAAGTCTCGGCCGCATCCACAATGATGTCCATCTTTCAAGACTTTTTCTCCACTTTGGCAGTGCTGTTGATCACCATAGCCATAAGGAGAAAGTCCACCTTCTTAACCTATAGAATATCTGGGTCCTGATGATGAGAGCCAACCCCTGCTGCCTACAGTGAATGCCTATCCACCACCGTTGGCCCTTCAGGACCATTCGCCTGCTCAACCCTCTTGGCAGCTGCTGCATATGATATGTTCTGGTTGGCCCTGACTTTAGCCACCTCATTTTCTTTCACCCTCGTCGGGCACGCCAAACATGAAGCAACATGGTTCCCACCACAATTGAAATATTTCACGTGATCAAAACTCAAACCACACTCAATGTGATCTCTATAACTTTCACTCCTTTGCTTCTTTCATCTACAGACACTTTCCACATGTCCAAAGGCACTATAGTGATTACACTGCAACAATCTTAGGACAAACGCTCTAGGTAGGGACTCCGGTTCAAAAAACTAATTACAGATAGACTCTTCACTTTCTCTCCCGTATCTACTTGATTCATCCAATGTGCATCAATCACTCCAGGGATATTTGTTATTTCTTCCATCTTGACTTCCTATGAACGCCAGATATTACCCCCTTGAGAGGTGCACTGCACCGAAGAGCTACGCACGACACGGTAACCTTCTCAAATCAAGTACACAAAATCAAAAAAAGTCCACTTATTGTAATCCTCACTGCATTCACCCATCACTCTTTCCACCAGCTTGGATAGTTCAAATTGATTCCTCAGGTTTGGCAACTCAATCCTCCCCTCCTCAACAAACCACACTCCTACAAGATAAGAAAGGGCATTCGCAGAACTACCTGTTTTGTTTCCCATGCACTACTTTGGTCCGTTTTCTATTCTTTTGGACCATTGTCCAATCTTCCTTGCTTTTACCACCATAAGTTTGAAGTTAATCACAGTCTCCAGTTTCCGCCATCTTTCTGAGTTGCCTGTACCTCAACGCCATTGGTCCCATTCAGAGGGAGAATCTCAACTCCATACTCCTTCTCAATTCGATTTGGTAAACTCCTGCGTCCTCTCTCCTCCTTCCTCTCTCTCCTTTTGAAAAAGGTCAAAGGTAGGCCTAATCGAGGATAGGCGGCAGGTAGAAGGAACATTGACGAAAATCCACTTGTATGAAATTACATTTACAGGGTTGAAATCCCCAAATAAATGTGTATATTGATTTTTTTTAAATAGCTAGTGGTGCAAGACATTTTATAGATAAAAGGATACATATCATATTTCTCCTTCCAGAAAACAACAACTGCTTCAAAGGGGGCGTGGCAGATATCAAAACTCTTCCGCGAAGGACTCCGGTAGGATACACATGACCATCCTCGATGAAAGATGGCTATCAAGGAGGGGAGGACAATCTTCTGTTCGACTACTAACATATTGACTTCTCAACCACCGACAACTTATTGGTTTCTAGGTCACTGAAGATAGAGGCTGGAGGACGAGCTTTTGCCCAAATGACAAAAGGCTCTTGCGTCCTTTCTCCTCGCCTCCTTCTCAAAACCCATTGGAAAAGGTCAGAGGGGATGGACTTCTGACTTTCTCATCCAATGGGATTTGAGAAGATGGCAAGAAGAGAAGACTCGAGGAGTATGCTATTGAGATTCTCCCAGATGGCTAATTTTCATACAGGATTTACCCCAGTGTTTTACCCAAAAGGCAGACTTTTCTGTTTCCATCTACGCGGGCCAGCACCCGTGTCTCACTGGGCCATGGCTCCGGTGGATCCACTTTCACCTGGGGCCAAAGCCAGGCCACTGGTACTTTTCAGCCCTCATCTACATAACAATGGCTCACTGTGAATTTGAACACCTTTGCACAAAATAACCATCTTAGTCTATGCCGCTCTGACATTGCTCATTCAAATATTTGTATTTCCTTAATTCCATTCCTTTACTTTAGATTTGTGTGTAATGTGTGTATTGTTGTGAAATTGTTAGATATCACTGCACTGTTGGAGCTAGAAACACAAGTATTTTGCTACATCTGCAATAACATCTGCTAAACATGTGTATGTGACAAATAAAATGTTATTTAATTTTGATGATGCAGTGGTTGTTGATTTTGCTCTCCCCAAGTTTTTAGTTTCACACTCCTATTGAAAACACAATTACACTTGAATTTACATTAATGTAAAACACTGGCGACACACTGGTGTGGGAGTAAGTTTCCATGGAAATGTTGCAAATGCCTCCTCATTCTTCTCTTTCAATGCTAGACCTATGCCTGACGGGATAAATTCCTCTTTAGCCAAAATGTGAACTGTCTGCACAACTTGTTATCCCCGCCCTCCCCTTTCATCCATTGGAGAAATCCTTCTTCATCGATGGGGTTGATGTAGTGGAGTGTGCGTCGGAGACAGGGAGGAAGTAATTAATCCTCCCTGTCTAATCCTTCACTAGAGTTCTCTCTATTTACACACAATGACCATATCAAGCAAATAAAAAAACAACACACATGTTAAACTATTCAATGGAATAGTACTGATGTTGAGAATACTGGAAGTTAGTTTACACAAACAAAAACAACTTTCTCTATGCAGTTTCAATTCAAATGTATTTGGTTAAGGACACTCCCTCATATCACTCCCCTGCAGTCCCCCAACGCCAAAATATAGTGCCTTCAGAAGGTATTCAAACCCCCTGAATTTTTCCACATTTTGTTGTGTTACAAAGTGAGATTTAAATGGATTTAATTGTAATTTCTTGTCAAAGATCTACAAAAATACTCAAAAGGTGGAAGAAAAAGTCTAACATTTGTAAAAACAAATCATCATGAAAAATAACACCAGTATATCTTGATTAGATAAGTATTCAACCCCCTGAGTCAACACATGTTAGAATCACCTTTGGTAGCGATTACAGCTGTGAGTCTCTAAGAGTTTTCCACACCTGGATTGGGCAATATTTGCCCATTATTCGTTTTAACATTCTTCAAGGTCTGTCAAACTGGTTGTTGATCATTGCTAGACAAAAATGTTCAGGTCTTGCCATAGATTTTCAAACTGTAACTAGGCCACTCAGGAACATTCAATGTCATCTTGGTAAGCAATTCCAGTGTATATTTGGACTTGTGTTTTAGGTTATTGTCTTGCTGAAAGGTGAATTTGTCTCCCAGTGTCTGTTGGAAAGCAGACTGAACCAGGTATTATGTTTATTTTTAACCCAAGAAACTCCCTAGTCCTTGCCGATGACAAGCATACCCATAACATGATGCAGCCACCACCATGCTTGAAAATACGAAGAGTGGTAGTCAGTGATTTGTTGTTGGAATTGCCCCAAACAAAGCTTTGTAATCAGGACATAAAGCTAATTTCTTTGTCATATTTGTTGCAGTTTTCCTTTAGTGCCTTATTGCAAACATGTGCATGTTCTGGAATACAGATGAAGTCGGAAGTTTACATACACCTTCGCCAAATACATTTAAACTCAGTTTTTCACAATTCCTGACATTTAATCCAAGTAAAAATTCCCTGTCTTAGGTCAGTTAGGATCACCACTTTATTTAAAGAATGTGAAATGTCAGAATAAAATTAGAGAGAATGATTTATTTCAGCTTTTGTTTCTTTCATAATATTCCCAGTGGGTCAGAAGTTTACATACACTCAATTAGTATTTGGTAGCATTGCCTTTAAATTGTTTAACTTGGGTCAAACATTTTGGGTAGCCTTCCACAAGCTTCCCACAATAAGTTGGGGGAGTTTTGGCCCATTCCTCCTGACAGAGCTGGTGTAACTGAGTCAGGTTTGTAGGCCTCCTTGCTCGCACACGCTTTTTCTGTTCTGCCCACAAATTTTCTAAAGGATTGAGGTCAGGGCTTTGTGGTGGCCACTCCAATACCTTGACTTTGTTGTCCTTAAGCCATTTTGCAACAACTTTGGAAGTGTGCTTGGGGTCATTGTTCATTTGGAAGACCCGTTTGCGACCAAGTTTTAACTTCCTGACTGATGTCTTGAGATGTTGCTTCAATATATCCACATAATTTTCCTCCCTCATGATGGGGAGGAACCAGTCCCTCCTGCAGCAAAGCACCCCCGCAACATGATGCTGCCACCCCCATGCTTCACGGTTGGGATGTCCTTCAGCTTGCAAACATTCCACTTATTACTCCAAACATAACGATGGTCATCATGGCCAAACAGTAATATTTTTGTTTCATCAGACCAGAGGACATTTCTCCAAAAGTACGATCTTTGTCAGCATGTGCAGTAGCAAACCATAGTCTGGCTTTTTTTTATGGCGGTTTTGGAGCAGTGGCTTCTTCCTTGCTGAGCGGCCTTTTAGGTTGTCGATATAGGACCTGTTTTACTGTGGATATAGATACTTTTGTACCTGTTTCCTGCAGCATCTTCACAAGGTCCTTTGCTGTTGTTCTGGGATTGATTTGCACTTTTCACAGCAAGGTACATTCATTTATAGGAGACAGAACGCGTCTCCTTCCTTAGCGGGGTGAAGGCTGCATGGTCCAAAGGTGTTTATACTTGCGTACTATTGTTTGTACAGATGAACGTGGTACTTTCAGGCATTTGAAAATTGCTCCCAAGGATGAACCAGACTTGTGGAGGTCTACAATTTTTTTCTGGGGTCTTGGCTGATTTCTTTTGAAATTTGTGGAGAGGTTGAAATTTGTGGAGAGGTTGAAAAACAAGTTTTAATGACTCCAACCTAACCCAGTTGACTTCAACTGTATATTTATTCTGTACAGGTTTCCTTCTTTTCACTCTGTCAATTGGGTTAGTATTGTGGAGTAACCACAATGTTGTTGATCCATCCTCAGTTTTCTCCTATCACATTCATTAAACTCTTTTAAACTGTTTTAGTCATCATTGGCCTCTGTGAAATCCCTGAGCGGTTTCCTTCCTCTCCGGCAACTGAGTTAGGAAGGACGCCTGTATCTTTGAAGTGACTGGGTGTATTGATACACCATTCAAAGTGTAAAAAATAACTTCACCATGCTCAAAGGGATATTCAATGTCTGCTTTTTTATTTTTTACCCATCTACCAACAGGTGCCCTTTGTTGAGAGGCATTGAGAAATCTGCCTGGTCTTTTTAGTTGAATCTGTGCTTGAAATTCACTGCTTGACTGAGGTACCTTACAGATAATTGTATGTGTGGGGTACAGAGATGAGGTAGTCATTCATAAAACATGTACATTTACATTTACATTTAAGTCATTTAGCAGACGCTCTTATCCAGAGCGACTTACAAATTGGTGCATTCACCTTATGACATCCAGTGGAACAGCCACTTTACAATAGTGCATCTAAATCTTTTAAGGGGGGGTGAGAAGGATTACTTTATCCTATCCTAGGTATTCCTTAAAGAGGTGGGGTTTCAGGTGTCTCCGGAAGGTGGTGATTGACTCCGCTGTCCTGGCGTCGTGAGGGAGTGTGTTCCACCATTGGGGAGCCAGAGCAGCGAACAGTTTTGACTGGGCTGAGTGGGAACTGTACTTCCTCAGTGGTAGGGAGGCGAATATGTAAAACACTATTATTGCCCAGTGTAGTCCATGAAACTTATTGTGACTTAATGAGCACATTATTTTACTTATTTATGCTTGCCATAACAAAGGGGTTGAATACTTAGACTTTTTTTGTATTATTATTTATTATTAATCCTCTTTGACATTATGGAGTATTGTGTGTAGGCCAGTTACACAAATCTCAATTGAATCCATTTTAAATTCAAGCTGTACACAACAAAATGTGGAAAAAGTCAAGAGGTGTGATTACTTTCTGAAGACACTGTAGATGTATAGCTCAGTGCCCACAACAGCATGTCCCCGTGTGATTAGTACTGACAAAGGTGGTCTATGGCTTTGCCTCTTCCTCTTTGGTACTGATAAAATGATTGCGTCATTATCTCATCTTTGAATAATCATGATTGTCATGTCAACAATAAGGGGAAGTTTAGCATTCACCTGGGAAAATTCCCTTTATTCTGATACACAAGCACTACCATACCCACTGCCCCACCCACATCTCTGGTTACCTGTTATAAAACAAACAGCCTTTGGTTTCATACTTCAATAAATTATATTTCTCAGTCAACCATAATTATGTCTACTGTGGCAGACACAAATAGGCCTACAGTACTTTTTCATATTTTTTTTCCTATGAAACCAGACCAACAGCTTGTTATGGGCCTGTTATGAGTGGATTAGCAATCACGTTTATCCAGAGCCCCTTCCAGGAGGCATGGTTGGGGAATTTGATTATGTAAACGTTGAATAAAACAACCAGGTAGATCAGTTGTTATTAAGGAATATACCAAACATTCCCCCACACTTTGAAAATGTTCCCGACCTGGGAAAGTTTTGGGGAATTCAAAACAGTTGATTCATACCATCACCCAGATAGGCAAGTGCTGCATAATGCAAATTTGTTCAGACTATAACCTCCAGCATGTTTACCTTAAAATGTATTGTTTCCTGTCATCAGTTAGTCCATTTAACAGATCAGTTGGTATATTAACAGGATTCTCATAAAAAAAGTATTCACAATGTGTAATGCTCCGGGTGTGGAGTGTCAAATGCAGGAGACAGAGTTCAATGCTGTGCGTCTTTTAATACATTTACATTTAAGTCATTTAGCAGACGCTCTTATCCAGAGCGACTTACAAATTGCACCAACGCACCACAGGGTGCTCACAAAAGTTACGTTCCCAAACACAGGGAATCAAAAAATACAATGGAAAAATCACGACCAGGCACAACCACGTACCTTTACAACAGAGTCGAAGTTTACAATGAAATAATCCCGCACAACAAACAGGCTGTCTAATAAAGACAAACTAATTCACATGAACAGGTGCTACCACTAAACATACAAGGAGGGGGAGGAAAAACAATCAGTGGCAGCTAATAGGCCGGTGACGACGACCGCCGAGCTCCACCCGCCCGGGAAGGGGAAACACCCTCGGTCGGACTCGTGACACAATGAGTGTATTGTTCAACATGTAAATGGTATATAGGTGTGCAGGACAATACAATGCGGCCACAGATACTGAAAGCAACACTGACTGTGGTGTCTCCAATCAGAAAACGGGAAATTCCCTGCTCCAGCACCACTCTATATAGTTTGGTAAACGGACAATTGTATGGATATTGGTGGTTGGTTGACAAACTGTGACTTACAGTATTCCTCATTTGGACTACTGTACATGTACTTGCTACATCCTCTCAAGATATTCCATCATCATATCCACCTACTTGGATTCTGTCTAAGGACCAGTTGAGTTCAGCAGTGGTCCCTTTTGTGGCAATCAGTGTGTCAGGCAATCAACCCAGAAGAAAACCATGAAGAAATTCAACTTCATGAGCAGAAAGAGTAGGCCATTGGGGATAGAGGACGGGAGTCCTCTGATTAAGAACAGTACACTGCCTACAGATGGTGAGGTCCAGATTATTATTATTATTATTATGGTCTATCTATTGTTTGTCTTGAGTTTTAGTCATTCGTCATGTTTGTTCCATAAGCAAGAAGATATGTCTACATTTGTTGGGATAAATTTGTTATTTTAATGTAATAATAGCATGACCAAAACAAACAGTATTCAATTTATAATTAATTAACTAAGAATACATGAATGGTTTTATAATGGTATTTTGCATATTGTTTTTAGCACTGTACTCATTCAAATGCATTGCATTATTGGTATATTCACAGAAGAGGAACAAACCGGGAATGTGGGGTATGGGAATCCCTACTTGGAGAATGGCTTTAACAATCATCAGGAGTTGGGCAATCAGGGGGGTCAGGAGAAGGGACAGTCATTACTCAGTGTACTTGCAGAAGCTTTGAGGGTCAGCCATGTTGGCCCTCAAGAGAGACTTGAAGCTAATTTGGAGGGGCCACCAGAAGAGATTATGTGCCATGAGGCTCAAAAGAAGGACGATACACACCCAGAAGTCTTGCTCCAGAGGTACTTTCATCTTATTGAAGCATCTGTGGACAAACACTTTCCCAAACTGCCAGCAGGGAACACTGTGAATCAGCTGGAGGGCTACCTGATAAAAGTGCAAATAACTGTGCAAGGGGAGCTTCTGAGGTTGGCACCCCTGCTCAAAGAGGCTCAGTTGCGGAAGCATTTGATTGCTTGCTATCATCAGCGTATGTTTGACTGTCTACAGCAGATCCTTCAGCATGTCAACACAAAAAAAGAGGCCTTCACAGTTCTTGACTGGGTACTACACACATACTTGAGGTACTCTGTCCCACTTGCACTCTCTCTCTCATTCACTCTCACTATGATGGTGTAGTACTGATTCTGATACTAAAGCAGTAATGGCATACCTTTTCTGGGTTGTTTTTCTAGTGAGGAGCTGCTAGGACACCCCAACATCTGGGATGAGGCTCTACATGCAGTTGACCTTCTCCTTCTGACAGACTGGATCCCACAAGCTGAGAAGAAACTCTTGGCCACTGTGCAGGTGAATCACCTATAGGTGATGTGATGTCATCTCAAAACAAGCATACTTCTTGAGGGCTAGATTTCTATCATGTATTGATTTTTAAACCTATTTTATTTGATAATAACCCATGAAGTTCCTGTGAAGATTTGACGTATTTCAGTCTCTCTGTCTGACCCATTGTAGGAGGACATCTCCACATCACTGAGGAGGATCCTTCAGAACGAGGAGTCGGGTAGAGAGGTGTGTGTCTCTGGAGAGGAGGCCTTTATCAAACTGCATCTGGATGTCATCCAGGTACTTCAACCAGCAGTGATGTGTAAAGAGATAATAAAGTGCATCACTGTAAATCTATGCGAAGCCCTTTCTCTCCCAGTGACTCTTCCTCCTCCACATAGAGCATCAATGCTGTTCTCCAGAAAGCAAAGATGATGAGCCAAACTCTGATGCGCAAGGTCCAAATAGTCTGTTGGCAAGAACTACAGGACTTTGTGGAAAGGTAGTTGTCACCTTTTCCTAGTAACCACTCTACTGTTTCATTGTCTTGCTGTTTGTCTGGTAATACACTGAGACCAGGCAAAATGTTGAATGAATGTGCTTATTGTGCAGGTATGTCAATGTTGAAAAGAAGCACCTTCAGAAACTAGCAGGAATGGGAACGTCAGGCACAATGCACTTCTTTAAGACGTTCAACACCTGCATTGAACTCAAGTAAGTTTTATACGTTTATATTTATGCTATGAAATCAAATCTCATGATTTGTTGTTGACTCATGATTATCATTATGATTATGTATCTGATGCAGGTTGTATATTTCAAGGATTGCCAAAGATGACACAAGCTTAGACTGTGTTAAAACCATATCAACACTTAAGGGGTTGGAAGCTCTTTCTTGGAAGCTTCTCCTGGAAAAACCAATTCAACTTGCACAGGTTAATCCCCCCCAATAGAAATACTATAGCAAGACAAGCCTATCTGTTCAAAATCCACAAGTTCCCACTTCCAATATGAACTTCATCCTAGAAACACATTCATTTTGTCATCTTCATTTCTATGAAATTATATTGAAACAATTAAGGGAAACTGTGTTAGAAAGTTTTGTGATCCCCAGATGTCCTTGAAGAAGTATTTCAAAAGAGAGGATGAACAAATGGAAAATCTAATGAAAGAGATTACATTTATTTTCCAAGACCTTCCCAAAGACAAGGATACGCAAAAGGTGTGTTCACTGTTCACATCTGGTGTGAGAGCATTCCTATTACATTCATCTTCTTTTTTGTACCCCCTTTTTCTCCCCACGTTGGTGGTATCCAATTTGTAGTAGTTACAGTATTGTCTCATCGCTGCAACACCCGTACGGACTCGGGAGAGGCGAAGGTCGAGAGCCATGCGTCCTCCGAAACACAACCCAACCAAGCCGCACTGCTTCTTGACACAATGCCCATCCAACCCGGAATCCAGCCGCACCAATGTGTCGGAGGAAACACCGTACACCTGGCGACCTGGTCAGCGTGCACTGCGCCCGGCCTGCCACAGGAGTTGCTGGTGCGCGATGAGACAAGGATATCCCTGCTTGCCAAACCCTCCCTAACCCGGACAATGCTGGGCCAATTGTGCGCCGCCCCATGGGCCTCCCGGTCGCGGCCAGCTGCGACAGAGCCTGGACTAGAACCCAGAGTCTCTGGTGGCACAGACCACTGCGCCACCCGGGAGGCCCCACCTATTACATTCTTATAACGAAACTGTAATGTGAAATACTCAACACTTCTCTCTTGTTCTTTCCAGTATATAATTTTATACATCTCTGTCCTTTCTCTCTGCAGACTGTGATTAACAAAGCCTATCAGTGCATCACCCTTCTGTACCTCCAACACCTGGTGCAGAGTAACCATGGGAAGCTGGTGAAGAGATGGGATTATGTGAACAAAAGAGTGATGCATGATGCCGAGCTCCTTCACTCCATCTTCTCAGTCCTGGTGAAAAAGCTAGTCCTGTTGTACACCAATTACTATAAATGCCTCCTTTCTACCCGATAAGATGCAGCTGGTTCTTCTCAGAATGTGTAATTACTTTAAAAGGTCAACATTCTTCTACTGACATTAGTTATTTTTTATCAGAATCCTGATGTTAAACAGTGGAACATCATACTGATTAAAGTGAGGGAAGTGCTGGAGTGCAGCGACATTGAAAGTCTCAAGATAATAGTCAGTGAGATACTGAGGGACAACACCAATACAAGGTAAAACAGAGTATACCACAGAGTTTCAAAAGTCTGCATGGTCCACAGCACTGAATGTAATTTTATTACATATGGATTAGCTTGAGAACAGGCTTGATATCTCCAATATTATGTATTGATAAATGTTTATCTCTGTTGTAGTGCTGCTGAGCACCTTCCAGCCCTGCTGCGCTGGAAGGGAGGCCTGTCATGGAGACTGACCCGGGAGGTTCTGGAGGCAAGCCATGAAGTGTACTCCATTGACCTCTCCCAAACCAGGTCTGCACCCTGGTTTGACTGCCTTCTTTGCTGCTGAGTGTGTGAACTGGGACGTTTTAGGCAAAGGACATTAACGACCCCACTCTGACAACATGACCCTCAAGTTCTCAACCGACAACACAATATTTGGAACTATGTTTACATGTCTTTGTCAACTATTTTAAAGGTATTCTATGGCAAGTTATTATTTAATGTCTTAAAGAAGAAGAAAAAATACATATCTGAAATTGGAATTAAAACTGCCTAATGTTTTTCATTTTGAGGTCAAGTGATTTTAATCCTTATCAAAAATGCCTTGTGGAAAGACTTCATGTGTAGTGAGTCATGCCCTGTAGATGGAGACAAAGGCAGTAAGGCTATCGGTAATTGTGCTTCCCCTGAGAAAGGAAATCCCCTGACAGTCTTCTGGGCTTGTGAGAGTAGTACTCGAATATTGGAAATTCCAAAATGTACACATACAGTAATCAGTAAGTCAATTTGAAAGCATTTTGGATGGCTCCATTGGAGAGGTAGGATGGTATTTAGCTTATCTTTTTCAATGGACAGTATGGTGTTTCCCTTTATATCATTATCACAAACTATTATCAAATCACTGACAGTCTTCCAGTGGAGATAAAGACATTAACCTGGAAGAATTGGCAGCATGATTCACTTGAAACATCTATCCTGTTAACAACAAGGCTGTTAATGTGGTTTCCTTCCTCCTTCCAAAGTCATAGGTACACTACCGGTCAAAAGTTTTAGAACGTCGAGTCATTCAAAGGTTTTTCTTTATTTTTACCAGTTTCTACATTGTAGAATCATGGTGAAGATGTCAAAACTATAAAATAACACATATGGAAACATGGAGTAAACAAAAAGAACAAATAATTTATTTGATATTCTTCAAATAGCTATCCTTTTCCTTGATGACAGCTTTGCACACTCTTGGCATTCTCCCAACCAGCTTCATGAGGTAGTCACCTGGAATGCATTTCAATTAACAGGTGTGCCTTCTTAAAAGTTAATTTGTGGAATTTCTTTCCTTAACGCATTTGAGACAATCAGTTGTGACAGGGTAAGGGTGGTATACAGAAGATAGCCCTATTTGGTAAAATATCAAGTCCATATTATGGCAAGAACAGCTCAAATAAGCAAAGAGAAATGACAGTCCATCATTACTTTAAGACATGAAGGTCAGTCAATACGGAAAATTTCAAGAACATTGGAAGTTTCTTCAAGTGCAGTCGCAAAAACAATCAAGCGCTATGATGAAACTGGCTCTCATGAAGACCGCCAGAGGAATGGAAGGATGGATGCTGCAGAGGATAAATTCATTAGAATTATCAGCCTTAGAAATTGCAGGACAAATAAATGCTTTACAGAGTTCAAGTAACAGACACATCTCAACATCAACTGTTCAGAGGAGACTGTGTGAATCAGGCCTTCATGGTTGAATTGCTGCAATGAAACCACTACTAAAGGATACCAATAATAAGAGACTTGCTTGGACCGGTGGAAATGTGTCCTTTGGTCTGGAGTCCAAATTTGAGGTTTTTGGTTCCAACTGCCGTGTCCTTATGAGATGCGGTGTGGGTAAACGGATGATCTTCGCATGTGTATTTCCAACCGTAAAGCATGGAGGAGGAGGTGTTATGGTGTGTTGGTGCTTTGCTGGTGACACGGTCTGTGATGTATTTAGAATTCAAGGCACACTTAACCAGCATGGCTACCACAGCATGCTGCAGTGATACGCCATCCCATCTGGTTTGGGCTTAGTGGGACTAGAATTTGTTTTTCAACAGGACAATGACCCAACACACCTCCAGGCTGTATAAGGGCTATTTTACCAAGAAGGAGAGTGATGGAGTGCTGCATCAGATGAACTGGCCTATTATTCTACAATGTGGAAAATAGCAAAAATAAAGAAAAACCCTTGAATGAGTAGGTGTTCTAAAACTTTGGACCGGTAGTGTAACTTACTGGTAAAGTGAGTGTTTACCTGGAACTGATACACAAAATAAATAATGGTCGGCTAGACAGGTGCTTAGAGTGTATACTTTCCATTTTAATTGACAGACTGGTAACAATGACTTGGAATCATTGACTAACCAATTGAAGGGAAATCCTTGAGTAAGGCAGAAAATACTAAATAACCACATAATTGTTGAATCCATGAAAGGAGAAATTGAGAAATGTCAACTACACTGAGGTGCCTCACATACATGTAATGAATTGCTCTTATTACATAAATAATTCAACATGCAAAATACAACATAAAAATCGTTAAGAAGCAAAAGTACAAAGTTAAACAGCCCCACTTCACACAGATGAGTATGCCACAGGGTGTCCAAAGTTTGTATGAGCCACAGCACTGACTAATTTACTCCATAGGGAATAGCTTGAGTACAGGCTTGATATCTCCAATATTATGTAATGATACATGTTTACCTCTGTTGTAGTACTATGGAGCACCTGCCTACCCTGCTACATTGGAAGGGAGGACTGTCACAGAGACAGACCTGGGAAGTTCTGGAGGCAAGCCAGGAAGTGTACTCCATTTCCTGTCCCAAACCAGGTCTGCAGCCTGGTATGGCTGCTTTTTTTGCTGCCGAGTGTGGGAACTGGGAAGTCTCATGTAGAGGACAATAACAACCCCCATTCGAAACAACATGACCATCAAGTTCTCACTCTACTGCACAATATTTGGAGCTCTGTTTACATGTCTTTGTCAACTTTTTAAAAAGGTACTATATGGCAAGTTATTATTTACTCTTAAGAGAAATTGGAATTAAAACTGCCCAAAGTTTTTCATTTTCAGGTCAAGTGGTTTTAATCCTCATCAAAAATGCCTAATGGAAAGACTTCATGTGTAGTGAGTCATGCCCTGTAGATGGAGACAAAGGCAGTAAGGCTATCGGTAATTGTGCTTCCCCTGAGAAAGGAAATCCCCTGACAGTCTTCTGGGCTTGTGAGAGTAGTACTCGAATATTGGAAATTCCAAAATGTACACATACAGTAATCAGTAAGTCAATTTGAAAGCATTTTGGATGGCTCCATTGGAGAGGTAGGATGGTATTTAGCTTATCTTTTTCAATGGACAGTATGGTGTTTCCCTTTATATCATTATCACAAACTATTATCAAATCACTGACAGTCTTCCAGTGGAGATAAAGACATTAACCTGGAAGAATTGGCAGCATGATTCACTTGAAACATCTATCCTGTTAACAACAAGGCTGTTAATGTGGTTTCCTTCCTCCTTCCAAAGTCATAGGTACACTACCGGTCAAAAGTTTTAGAACGTCGAGTCATTCAAAGGTTTTCTTTATTTTTACCAGTTTCTACATTGTAGAATCATGGTGAAGATGTCAAAACTATAAAATAACACATATGGAAACATGGAGTAAACAAAAAGAACAAATAATTTATTTGATATTCTTCAAATAGCTATCCTTTTCCTTGATGACAGCTTTGCACACTCTTGGCATTCTCCCAACCAGCTTCATGAGGTAGTCACCTGGAATGCATTTCAATTAACAGGTGTGCCTTCTTAAAAGTTAATTTGTGGAATTTCTTTCCTTAACGCATTTGAGACAATCAGTTGTGACAGGGTAAGGGTGGTATACAGAAGATAGCCCTATTTGGTAAAATATCAAGTCCATATTATGGCAAGAACAGCTCAAATAAGCAAAGAGAAATGACAGTCCATCATTACTTTAAGACATGAAGGTCAGTCAATACGGAAAATTTCAAGAACATTGGAAGTTTCTTCAAGTGCAGTCGCAAAAACAATCAAGCGCTATGATGAAACTGGCTCTCATGAAGACCGCCAGAGGAATGGAAGGATGGATGCTGCAGAGGATAAATTCATTAGAATTATCAGCCTTAGAAATTGCAGGACAAATAAATGCTTTACAGAGTTCAAGTAACAGACACATCTCAACATCAACTGTTCAGAGGAGACTGTGTGAATCAGGCCTTCATGGTTGAATTGCTGCAATGAAACCACTACTAAAGGATACCAATAATAAGAGACTTGCTTGGACCGGTGGAAATGTGTCCTTTGGTCTGGAGTCCAAATTTGAGGTTTTTGGTTCCAACTGCCGTGTCCTTATGAGATGCGGTGTGGGTAAACGGATGATCTTCGCATGTGTATTTCCAACCGTAAAGCATGGAGGAGGAGGTGTTATGGTGTGTTGGTGCTTTGCTGGTGACACGGTCTGTGATGTATTTAGAATTCAAGGCACACTTAACCAGCATGGCTACCACAGCATGCTGCAGTGATACGCCATCCCATCTGGTTTGGGCTTAGTGGGACTAGAATTTGTTTTTCAACAGGACAATGACCCAACACACCTCCAGGCTGTATAAGGGCTATTTTACCAAGAAGGAGAGTGATGGAGTGCTGCATCAGATGAACTGGCCTATTATTCTACAATGTGGAAAATAGCAAAAATAAAGAAAAACCCTTGAATGAGTAGGTGTTCTAAAACTTTGGACCGGTAGTGTAACTTACTGGTAAAGTGAGTGTTTACCTGGAACTGATACACAAAATAAATAATGGTCGGCTAGACAGGTGCTTAGAGTGTATACTTTCCATTTTAATTGACAGACTGGTAACAATGACTTGGAATCATTGACTAACCAATTGAAGGGAAATCCTTGAGTAAGGCAGAAAATACTAAATAACCACATAATTGTTGAATCCATGAAAGGAGAAATTGAGAAATGTCAACTACACTGAGGTGCCTCACATACATGTAATGAATTGCTCTTATTACATAAATAATTCAACATGCAAAATACAACATAAAAATCGTTAAGAAGCAAAAGTACAAAGTTAAACAGCCCCACTTCACACAGATGAGTATGCCACAGGGTGTCCAAAGTTTGTATGAGCCACAGCACTGACTAATTTACTCCATAGGGAATAGCTTGAGTACAGGCTTGATATCTCCAATATTATGTAATGATACATGTTTACCTCTGTTGTAGTACTATGGAGCACCTGCCTACCCTGCTACATTGGAAGGGAGGACTGTCACAGAGACAGACCTGGGAAGTTCTGGAGGCAAGCCAGGAAGTGTACTCCATTTCCTGTCCCAAACCAGGTCTGCAGCCTGGTATGGCTGCTTTTTTTGCTGCCGAGTGTGGGAACTGGGAAGTCTCATGTAGAGGACAATAACAACCCCCATTCGAAACAACATGACCATCAAGTTCTCACTCTACTGCACAATATTTGGAGCTCTGTTTACATGTCTTTGTCAACTTTTTAAAAAGGTACTATATGGCAAGTTATTATTTACTCTTAAGAGAAATTGGAATTAAAACTGCCCAAAGTTTTTCATTTTCAGGTCAAGTGGTTTTAATCCTCATCAAAAATGCCTAATGGAAAGACTTCATGTGTAGTGAGTCATGCCCTGTAGATGGAGACAAAGGCAGTAAGGCTATCGGTAATTGTGCTTCCCCTGAGAAAGGAAATCCCCTGACAGTCTTCTGGGCTTGTGAGAGTAGTACTCGAATATTGGAAATTCCAAAATGTACACATACAGTAATCAGTAAGTCAATTTGAAAGCATTTTGGATGGCTCCATTGGAGAGGTAGGATGGTATTTAGCTTATCTTTTTCAATGGACAGTATGGTGTTTCCCTTTATATCCTTATCACAAACTACTTTCAAATCACTGACAGTCTTCCAGTGGAGATAAAGACATTAACCTGGAAGAATTGGCAGCATGATTCACTTGAAACATCTATCCTGTTAACAACAAGGCTGTTAATGTGGTTTCCTTCCTCCTTCCAAAGTCATAGGTACACTACCGGTCAAAAGTTTTAGAACGTCGAGTCATTCAAAGGTTTTTCTTTATTTTTACCAGTTTCTACATTGTAGAATCATGGTGAAGATGTCAAAACTATAAAATAACACATATGGAAACATGGAGTAAACAAAAAGAACAAATAATTTATTTGATATTCTTCAAATAGCTGTCCTTTTCCTTGATGACAGCTTTGCACACTCTTGGCATTCTCCCAACCAGCTTCATGAGATAGTCACCTGGAATGCATTTCAATTAACAGGTGTGCCATCTTAAAAGTTAATTTGTGGAATTTCTTTCCTTAACGCATTTGATACAATCAGTTGTGTTGTGACAGGGTAAGGGTGGTATACAGAAGATAGCCCTATTTGGTAAAATATAAATTCCATATGATGGCAAGAACAGCTCAAATAAGCAAAGAGAAATGACAGTCCATCATTACTTTAAGACATGAAGGTCAGTCAATACGGAAAATTTCAAGAACATTGGAAGTTTCTTCAAGTGCAGTCGCAAAAACAATCAAGCGCTATGATGAAACTGGCTCTCATGAAGACCGCCAGAGGAATGGAAGGATGGATGCTGCAGAGGATAAGTTCGTTAGAATTATCAGCCTTAGAAATTGCAGGACAAATAAATGCTTTACAGAGTTCAAGTAACAGACACATCTCAACATCAACTGTCGGATGGGGCCACAGTGTCTCCTGTCCCCTCCTGTCTCAGCCTCCAGTATTTATGCTGCAGTAGTTTGTGTCGGGGAGCTAGGGTCAGTTTGTTATATCTGGAGTTCCCCTCCTGTCCTAATTCGGTGTCCTGTGTGAATCTAAGTGTGCGTTCTCTAATTCTCTCCTTCTTTCTTTCTCTCTCTCGGAGGACCTGAGCCCTAGGACCGTGCCCCAGGACTACCTGACATGATGACTCCTTGCTGTCCCCAGTCCACCTGGCCATGCTGCTGCTCCAGTTTCAACTGACCTGAGCCCTAGGACCGTGCCCCAGGACTACCTGACATGATGACTCCTTGCTGTCCCCAGTCCACCTGGCCATGCTGCTGCTCCAGTTTCAACTGTTCTGCCTTACTATTATTCGACCATGCTGGACATTTATGAACATTTTAACATCTTGGCCATGTTCTGTTATAATCTCCACCCGGCACAGCCAGAAGAGGACGGGCCACCCCACATATGCTCTCTCTAATTCTCTCTTTCTTTCTTTCTCTCTCTCGGA
This sequence comes from Oncorhynchus keta, assembly GCF_023373465.1. NCBI lineage: Eukaryota > Metazoa > Chordata > Actinopteri > Salmoniformes > Salmonidae > Oncorhynchus > Oncorhynchus keta. The sequence goes on from NC_068449.1 coordinate 25,885,994, forward strand.
GGACCTGAGCCCTAGGACCGTGCCCCAGGACTACCTGACATGATGACTCCTTGCTGTCCCCAGTCCACCTGGCCATGCTGCTGCTCCAGTTTCAACTGTTCTGCCTTGTTATTATTCGACCATGCTGGTCATTTATGAACATTTTAACATCTTGGCCATGTTCTGTTATAATCTCCACCCGGCACAGCCAGAAGAGGACTGGCCACCCCACATAGCCTGGTTCCTCTCTAGGTTTCTTCCTAGGTTTTGGCCTTTCTAGGGAGTTTTTCCTAGCCACCGTGCTTCTACACCTGCAATGCTTGCTGTTTGGGGTTTTAGGCTGGGTTTCTGTACAGCACTTTGAGATATCAGCTGATGTACGAAGGGCTATATAAATAAATTTGATTTGATTTTGTTCAGAGGAGACTGTGTGAATCAGGCCTTCATGGTTGAATTGCTGCAATGAAACCACTACTAAAGGATAACAATAATAAGAGACTTGCTTGGACCGGTGGAAATGTGTCCTTTGGTCTGGAGTCCAAATTTGAGGTTTTTGGTTCCAACTGCCGTGTCCTTATGAGATGCGGTGTGGGTAAACTGATGATCTTCGCATGTGTATTTCCAACCGTAAAGCATGGAGGAGGAGGTGTTATGGTGCTTTGCTGGTGACACGGTCTGTGATGTATTTAGAATTCAAGGCACACTTAACCAGCATGGCTACCACAGCATGCTGCAGTGATACGCCATCCCATCTGGTTTGGGCTTAGTGGGACTAGAATTTGTTTTTCAACAGGACAATGACCCAACACACCTCCAGGCTGTATAAGGGCTATTTTACCAAGGAGAGTGATGGAGTGCTGCATCAGATGAACTGGCCTATTATTCTACAATGTGGAAAATAGCAAAAATAAAGAAAAACCCTTGAATGAGTAGGTGTTCTAAAACTTTGGACCGGTAGTGTAACTTACTGGTAAAGTGAGTGTTTACCTGGAACTGATACACAAAATAAATAATGGTCGGCTAGACAGGTGCTTAGTGTATACTTTCCATTTTAATTGACAGACTGGTAACAATGACTTGGAATCATTGACTAACCAATTGAAGGGAAATCCTTGAGTAAGGCAGAAAATACTAAATAACCACATAATTGTTGAATCCATGAAAGGAGAAATTGAGAAATATCAACTACACTGAGGTGCCTCACATACATGTAATGAATTGCTCTTTTTATTACATAAATAATTCAACATGCAAAATACAACATAAAAATCGTTAAGAAGCAAAAGTACAAAGTTAAACAGCCCCACTTCACACAGATGAGTATGCCACAGGGTGTCCAAAGTTTGTATGAGCCACAGCACTGACTAATTTACTCCATAGGGAATAGCTTGAGTACAGGCTTGATATCTCCAATATTATGTAATGATACATGTTTACCTCTGTTGTAGTACTATGGAGCACCTGCCTACCCTGCTACATTGGAAGGGAGGACTGTCACAGAGACAGACCTGGGAAGTTCTGGAGGCAAGCCAGGAAGTGTACTCCATTTCCTGTCCCAAACCAGGTCTGCAGCCTGGTATGGCTGCCTTTTTTTGCTGCTGAGTGTGGGAACTGGGAAGTCTCATGTAGAGGACAATAACAACCCCCATTCGAAACAACATGACCATCAAGTTCTCACTCTACTGCACAATATTTGGAGCTCTGTTTACATGTCTTTGTCAACTTTTTAAAAAGGTACTATATGGCAAGTTATTATTTACTCTTAAGAGAAATTGGAATTAAAACTGCCCAAAGTTTTTCATTTTCAGGTCAAGTGTTTTAATCCTCATCAGAAATGCCTAATGGAAAGACTTAGAACCAATAGTGCCCTGTAGATGGAGACAACGGCAGTAAGGCTATCAGTGATTGTGCTTCCGCTGAGAAGGGAAATCCCCTAACAGTCTTTTTGGGTTGTGAGAGTAGTACTCGGATATTGGAAATTCCAAAATGTACAGTAATTCACAACACATACAGTAATCAGCAAGTCAATTTGAATGCGTTTTGGATGGCCCCATTAGAGACCTAGGATGGTATTTATTTGATATTTTTCATTGGACAGTCCCATACACAACATGCTTCCTCAATGGTATCCCAGGGGATATCAAAGAATGGTGTTTCCCTTAAATCCTTATCACAACCTATATTATCAAAACTGACAGTCTTCCAGGGGATATAGGGACATTAACCTGGAAGAATTGGCATGCCTATCCTGTAAACGACAAGACTGTTAATGTGGTTCAAAGGAAAATGTCATCTAAATTATAATCTATGTACCCACAAGTAATTATTTATAATGAGATGGCAATAAACAATCATTTGTAATGCAGAATACTCCAAGAAAGATTAAAATCCCACCTTTCTGGTATTTAAAAAAATATATTGCTGAGGTGTAGTCACTTTCGAGGACACACGCTCAAAGTACACAGTACAAATATGATACCCATATTAAATATTTTATGATGCATTTGCTATTCTACACCAATGTATGAATGAGGCTTGAAATGACGGATATGCTTTCTAAATATAGTACAATCAAATTCTAAAACGACTAACTATAAAATGTCAACTTCCTTATAACTGTAAAATACACGTTTCATGTTAGAGAAAATTTGCATATTCTCTACTCATTATGAACTGGCCATTCTTCTCATATTAATCTTGTCTGTCTATGTCTATGGCAAACAGAAAAAAGATTTATTTAAAATCTCTGAATTATTGTTGATGACTTTGATGAAACCATTCTCTCCTGCTACGCTAGGATCTAAGGATTGCAGGCATGTGCTTTGTCAACGGCAGTGACGTAGCATTCAGCCAGGAGTTGATGGAGAGTTGGAAGAGTCAATGAAATGGTAGGCAGGACATCCCAGCTTCAAGTGATGTCAGATTTCACAGCCTGAGGTATACAGGTGGAAGATATATAGTCCAGAGTCCGTGAAATCTAGGGCTATCGCTGAATGCATGCTATTTCAATCTATGGTGTCCACAGAACAATTTATAAGCGAACATTTCAGTCAGAACCGGAACCACGCTAGTTCCCTCTTTAGGGTACTTTCCTTACAAGAGCATTGCAGACGTGACCCATTAAGAGTATTCAACACTCATTTGACCTGTACCTTGGAGAAAAAAGATGGGACATCCTGGGAGCTGGTGGTGTCCTGGTTGTCCAGGAGGGTCTTCTTTACCCTCCTCACGGCAGAGGCAGAAAGGTTGGATTTGAGGCTAAGCAGGGCGGACACCTGGAATTCACTGTGGGTCAAAGTGGAAAAGGTTGAGCTCACTGGGTGTTCAACGCAAACACAGCATCATCTGCCGTGTGTTATTGGCTTTGTGCAAGGCACTGTAACTGAATTTAGCATTATAAAAGGAACTGTTTCAGCTGTATCAATATAAGCAATCACTGTATTAGAATATGCAAAGGACATACAAAATCCCATAGCTACAGTATTGTCTAACAACAGTTCTGTGAATAACAAGTATGAAAGTTTAACCTGAGATCAGGGTAAGCTTGACTCAGAGTCACTATCTCCAGCTGTATGGAGGAAATGTCTTGGAGTTTCAGCACTTCAGCAATCTTGGGAAGGATGTCACTTAGCCACTCCTCCTTGGAACCCTGTGACAACACAAACACAATATGATCTCCTGTGTGTGTGTGTGTGTGTGTGTGTGTGTGTGTGTGTGTGTGTAAGTGTATTCTCACCGCTTCAGTGAACAGTTTGTGTAGTCTCTGGCCATCCTCACACACCGACCTGGCTGCCTGATCCTGCATCTCTTTGTCTCTCAGCTTAATCTTCCTCTTCAGTAGCCTCCTCACATACTCCACTGTCACCTCCAAGTGCAGCTGGCTCAGCAGCTCCTGTATAACCATTCGACCGATTAATCAATCAACCAACCAACCATTTGATTTCTCAATCTATCAATTAACCAACCTACCACTCAACCAGGAAATTGGCCATTCCATCTCTCAATCAATCTGTTAATAAATTTACCTGATGACAGGAGTCAGTCAAGCCCTTAAGATCCTGGGTGTGTTTGTGAATTCCTTCAAACAGCATCTCAAACACCTGTTTCTTCTTCTCCAACCAGACAGGCGTCCCCAGATCTCTGTACTGAGACTGTGTGTGTGTGGCGAGGGCAGATAGACAATAGATCAGTACTGAATTAAGAGCAAGGACAGGCTAGTTGGTACATTACACTTTATATTACTTCACTCAGACTCAAAATCAAAGAGATGAATTGTGTAAGTCAGCTATACCTTGAGATCCTTGTGTATAGAGCTTGTTAAAAATGTGTAGCCAATGTTTTTCATTTCAGCTACTATGGACAGACAGCATTCCTTTACATCCACCGGGAAGATATCGGCTTTGTTTACAATATAGTCCCTGTGTGGAATCATAGACATCAAATTAGATGACTAGATGTCATCGTGGTCCAATCAATTTGGATATAAAAAACTGAAAAGAAAAGTAAAACATACCTAAATTGTTCAACACAGGCAAGATTGGCCATAATCACAGTTCTGCTGTTTCCATTGTTGCTTCCCTTGAGAACTTTCTCCTGGAATTTCTTATAGCTGCAAGTGTGTAATTTGGTATATTAGTAATAGATAATCATAATTTGATAGTATTTGGAGTAGAATACAATACAATGCATTGTAACTTCAGGTCATGCAATTATTTCCTGCAAAAAAAAGTGTATACTGTAGTACCTATTCAAGAAGTCCTTCAATAGGCACACAATTATCTGGACTTTGGACATGGCTCCCAAAACTGTCTCTATCGATTTCACTGCAGCATTAACAAACTAAAGGGACAGTGAAATAAAAAAATGTATTAAATTAATCCCTGTTAAAATCAACAACCTCATTTGTGACTAACTGAATAGTTAGAGCAATAAAGGCATGAGGATGCCAAACATGTCCCAAAGTCTACCTGAATTACGTCGATGGCCAAGGGGCTAAAGTAACAGTCGTCTCTGAGCTCAGGCACAGACCCCTCCATCCAGGCTTGCTCCTCCACCATCAGCACTTTGTTGATCAATGTCTGCACCTCTGTCTGAAAACAAGGCATCAACAAAACGATGCATCTAACAAGGGAAACATTTATCTCTGCACTCTTAGAAAAAACAGTGCTATCTATAACCTAAAATAGAACATAAAAAAGGGCTCTATTTAAACCATATTGCGGAAGTTCAGCGTTTCAGCGTGATTGAAATTTAAAGGCAATGTTCTCGCGTTTAGTGAAGACTTTATTCACGATAAACGCTGCGTATGTCGGCTCAATCAGATATTACCTTCACATTTCTATCGCACAATCTGTAATGCTTCAGCGATACAGACTGAATAGAGCCCCTAAATCTTTTGCTGTACAAAAACATAAACACATGGGTCAGAAAGCTGTGGTCCAGTTTGCAGGACACATTTGAATTGAAATCATATTTACCTCTTTGTGAGTAAGACATTGATTCTCCAATGGTGTTGTCAACTCCTCAGTCAACAGCTTTCCTAACATTTCAGGGTTAATCACCTTGGTCAGTTCCGGATTTTGTAGAATTCTAAGAGAAAAACCAGGAGTTACTATGCTAGTCAGTCACATTTCCTAACCTCATTATATAGTCTTTTAATAACCAAACACAAACAAGACATCACTCACTCTGGGTAGGCAACATTCACCCAATACAGGAGGTAAGAGCAGTCATCCATGCCCAGCCCATACTCTTCAATATTCCTCATCCCTGCGCTGAAGGCTTGGTGATACATCTTTCCATAGAAGTTGCAGATATCCATGTCCTCTGGGTAGCAGTCCTTCACATCCTTCACCACCCTCAGCAGGTCCTCCTGCAGCCGCCTGCCCTTCCCACAGATATCCCTCTGCAGGGAGGAGCGTAGCTTGTTGCTCTCTTCAGGAGGCAATTCGGCATTGTCCATACGCTCCTCCACCAGGCTCTGGAGGACAGTGTTGTGGTGACGTCTACACTCACTGGGCCTCCAGGCAGGCTGTTTACCCACCTGCTTCAGCCATCGCCTATCCTGCTCCTCCTCCTGTAGGATAGCTTTCACTGCAGACTTCAGAGCCTCAAGACTGTCTTCATCTGGACTGAGAGAACTCTTTACAACCAGGTCTATTTGGCTGAGGAGGGCTTTGTGATCTCTGGTGAACTGCTCTTCCTCCTTCTCCCACTCGGTGGTCGACTGAACCACCTCTTCTGAGATCTGTCCATATAGACGCTCCTCTCTCTCAATCAGCTGTTGGCCAGCAGCAGACAGGCAATTTCTCTCAAGGTTCTGCTCAAACGTCAACAACTCTGAGGGGAAAGACAACAAAGACTGTGTAGTGTATACAGTGTCTAAACTATATGCCATAAAACATTTGCATATGAATGTACTGTATGATATCGGTGATACTAACCATCTACAGATGTTATATAAACAAATGAATCAGTCATAAGGGAAATGTAAATTCCACAGGGATTTTGATAACCTTTGACAAGAAAGGAATCATTTGAAAATACGATGCAATGACAGATAAAAGGTAGAACTCATTGCAGTGTTTACTCACCCTCGAGAGGGGCAGTAATAACACTGGATGTGTTGGGGACATCTGGAGCCGTGATGTCGGTGTTACTCTTGGAATTCCGTCTTAGGATCCGGGGCAATGTTAAAGGTTTAAACTTTCTTCCAGCTGATGTTATCTTTCCACTGTGTTCCACTGAAGAGTTTGGCTCAGTGGATCCTGTTCCCAAGACTGTGTTTCTAGTCCTTAGGGTCCTCATCACTATAGAGAGACAGTCAGAGACAGATGGACACTTACTGCATTATCATCAGAGGTGGCATGCCGATGGGGGTGTTTTACAGACACAATGTGCAATAAACTGATGGTATTCAATCTGCGGCGCTGTTAAATATGGCAGCGACATTAACACAACACATAGCGAACTCATCAGTTTGGACCGTTTAGTATAACGGTTAAGCATTTCGCTACTGCTAAAAATGTGTATGTGACCAATACTATTTGATTTGATTAAGGTGTTAGTTTGACAGTCGCTGAACAGGATTGGGTCCTGGTCGTGGCTAACCCCCAAATTCGCTACAATATTTAAAAATGTAAGGCCTTTTTATCTGGCAATATCTTTATCTAACGTTACCCTAAAAAAGTGGGTAAAAGATAAGATATATATTCTGCAGATATCATTGCTATGTATATTTTGTTAATTAGAATTTGAGATCATAAGCAAACGTTCAGTATGTGTAAAAGAAAGCATTCAGTATAGACATACCTTAAGCCTGATAGAAAAATAAGTGTGAACCGAAAGGAATAGCTCTACTCTCCCGACAGGACTAACCACTTTACTTGTATAGCGTAGAACCAGAGTTGCCAACTCTCACGCTTTGGTCGTGAAATACACGCATTGACCCTCTTCTCACGCTCGCACCGCACACGTCTTACACATTGAAAAGTACTGAATTTATTTTTGTAATTAGTCGATTATATAGTCAGCGCCTTAACTTTTCAACTGTGCTCCAACTCGTTCTGAAATCGGAGCATATATGCGCCTGCAATTTAACATCACGAGCGGAACATCTATAATGGTCCTGCCCTGCCACCCACTGTCAACCGCCACACATTGAAGAATATGATTGGTCTAAATATCTAAGGGATCAAGATAATTGGTTGCATGTTTTAAAGAAACGCCCCTCAAGATTAGAGTGGCGCTGAATGGAGAGAAAGGCGGCATTCCAAAAACTTAAAACACACCCTCTTCCCCTCAAGCGTCAAATTAAGTGAACACTTCTGATCCTGACGTCTGACGAGTTTACACTTTTATTTGTATTAAACAGTAACATGTGAAACACAAAAAGCAGAACAGCCAGAGGGATTCCACAAAAAAAATCTCAATTTGTTGAATAATCTGAATATTACTTTTAAGATAAATTGGGCTAAACATTTCTTAAAGAATCCAAATTCAATTTGGAATTTCATCCCTCATTAAATCTTCTCCCATTTAGGTGGCTTCAATTGTATGTAACTTTGTAACTATAACATTCATAAGATTCCTACAAAATGTTCTGCTTTTCATAGGCAAGTATCCTTAGAGTGGTCGTAAATATATAAACATACTTTTCCCCACATAGTTATTTCATTTTGAACAATAAGGATATTTGGTATAGAAACAAGTCTTTATTTTTTAAGAACTGGTTCAATAACCATATCCTGCTGGTGAGTCAACTTTTCAATGCAGAAGGATTGTTACTCAATTATGAGGAATTTGTTATCTCGTTACAATATCCCCGTTACACCTAGAGAGTTTGCCATAGTCTTTGATGCTATTCTATTTGGAACTCTGTTGTTTAAAGATGTAACCAGACATCACCTTCTTGACCTACCCTTGCTTAACCCAGTTGACTCTCCAATAGGACAACTGTGTTTCTCCTTGCTCCCTCAGAACAACAGATCTATACGTGCTTTATTTCAAAGGGATATTTTGTCCATTCCTTATGTCACAACTTACTGGAATACATTTGTCAATAATATCTGTTGGAAAAAAAGTCTAGTTATTACCACACAAATACCTGCTTGTTAATAACAAGGTCAAAGAGGTCTCTTTCAGAATGATCCATAAATATTACCCTGCAAATCATTACCTGAAGAAACAAAAAATACATTAACATTAACTGTACTTTTTGTGTTAAGCACCCAGAAACAGTTTTGCATTCATTTTGGCATTGTCTACATGTAAAGAAATTATGGAAATATATTCATAGTATTTATAATTGTTAATATTCTTGATGTCTTGTTGTTTTATGGGAGAATGTGCTGCTCAGTTTCCTTAACTATAATAAGGATAAAGAAACATTTTTACCTCATGAATCTAATTGTGCGGATGGTATAAAATGTCATATTCACAAATGTAAATTCACGAATAAAAAAAACATAATTCTGTGTTGTCTATAAGGAATTCGAGCAGTACATTAAGACCATTCTACATTCTTCTAATAAGAAAGCTATTAAAACAATGTGTATATCTTTTAAAGTCTTTCTATAATCTGTAATTGTTTGTAGCCCCTAGCATATGTTAAAATTGTCTGTTTGTATACTTATTGTATGTATACTGGGGTTTTTTTGCAATAAAAAACAAGAATAATAATTTTAAAAATATACAAATGACAAAAGAAATATGAAAAAAACACAACAAAAATCTGTCAATTATGATTGCATGTCTACTTATATTAACTAAAGTTATATATTAATAATTATACGCCTACAGTATGATAGCTAACAAATTATTAAGTTAGCTAACATTAGCCTGCCTAGCTGGAACTTCTGAAGAAGGAAAATGTTTAATGTTTTCTACATTTTTCAAAAACTAACCAAACAAAAACAATGACCTTTACGTGCATTAGTAGCACAATTTCTAACTGATTTATATTCGTTTTGATTTACGCTGGTTGTTGACTCCACCATATTGACGTTGAGGTTTTAAATTGTCTGACTCTTCTTAGTGGATTAACAATTAAAAACGAGGGCTGAGGAATTTACGTTGCAAACTTAACCTTGCTTGGCCAATCATTTGAAACGACGACAAATATGGCCGCGGGGATTCCCCCAAGGGCATAAGGCGAGGGTAAGTAGACGAGGGTAAGTAGACGAGGGTGTGTCTTTTATGAGTTTGAAACGTAGCCAGAGTACGTTCTCTGCTGAGTTTTGCCAGAGTACGTTCTCTGCTGAGTTTATAAAACTGTAAAAAGACGCTGTGGCAGCCCGTCATTCAGGGCAGGTTGGGGTTTTGAGCCCCACCTGTTTTGCATGTTATTTTTGCATTGATATGTGACGTTACCACGATTCAACTTTTTTTCCCAGCTGTCTTGAAAACACCATAAATCCAGTGAATACCAGAATTTGATGACAACTTTTGATGACAAAATGTGCCTATTTAGCCTATTTTTCTGACTTGGTGGTGCACATGTAGCCTATAGCCTGTTTTAGATGACAACTTGTTTTCAGGATATTTTATCTATTTACTTTAATTAGTCTGGTCCATGGAACAATTGTCATTCTTAACAATTGGCTAAAATATAGGGTAATTATTGTGCTTGTCAGAAAGAACCCTACTGTTATTCCCACACTTACTTTGTTATTCCACTTCTTCCCAATTATGCCAGTGTAATCAGTGTGCCAGTGTAATGTTTAAAATCTCATATTTCTACTTGTCTTTGAAAATGAATAATATGAGGCTATGTATTTTTGCAGCCATTCATGGACAGTTTTGAATAAGTCATACAAATAAGCATTTCTCCAGGAATCAAATATAATTTCTGACATTTTAGTATTGTGCACATGCTAGGCATGGAACACTCAACTCATAAACACATATTTTGTCTATGTAGAGTAAAAGGATGGCAAGGATCTTCAACTAGTAGGCCTAAACCACCTGAATATTGATATTCATTGCATTCGTCCTGAAGGTTTGGTGATTTTGAGAAATGTATTATTATAACAAGAACATTTTCAAACACTCAACTCTTGGGAAACATAGATCAGCGGTTCCCAACCCTACTGGAGAGCAAGCAGGATTTTCTTCCAGCCCTATTTTAAAGAGTTCACCCAAATTACAATATACAAAATGTTTGCAATTTGCAAACTATGATTTGGTTAGCCACTGCCATCAACCATTATTACCATTTCCTGTGTAGAGCCTTGGTGTAGTGGTAACATTCCCAGGCACGTGGTGCATGCAACCTTCCACCTGAGAACAGGGATCATTGCCTGCTTCCAACCTTCCCACTGTTTCTAGCTTTTGCCTGTCTCCTTATTTCATTACTGCCTGAATAAAGTGTCAAACCACCTAAAAAATATCTCACAAAGTCACACCTATTGTCACGATCGTCGTAAGGAGCGGACCAAAATGCAGCGTGGTATGTGTTCATGATGATTTTTGAATTAAAGAAAGCACTGAATACAAACTATACAAAACAATAAACGAATAACGACCGTGAAGCTATAATGAGAACTGTGCTGACACAAGCAACTAACATAGACAAATCACCCATAAACAAACAGTGAAACCCAGGCTACCTAAGTATGATTCTCAATCAGAGACAACTAATGACACCTGCCTCTGATTGAGAACCATACTAGGCCGAAACATAGAAATCCCCAAATCATAGAAAAACAAACTTAGACTGCCCACCCCAACTCACGCCCTGACCATACTAAATAAGGACAAAACAAAGGAAATAAAGGTCAGAATGTGACACCTATCCCACTTTTGTAGAAGTCCAGAATGAGAAAGTGTAGGTTATATAGAAATACAGTAATTATGCTCAAATTAAAAATTATTAAACAAAATAATGAGGATTTATATCAGCCTAATCGAGGTGAGATGACATCTCACATTTCAGTTTTCGTACTTGTAAACAAGGCTGCATGGGATTTCTCTTAATCCAATTCCGTGCAGCCAATGGCAATTTCGATTTTAGGGATAATGCGGGGAGAGCTTGTGGATTTGACTGCCTTAACGCAGTTTCACCTCCAACACAGTTAAACATCAGCTATGTGGATGTTGGCTAAAGCGGATTTGATTAAATCGGCCATAAAACACTTTGAGGCTATGTAATTTATCACCTGTTTTAAACAGATAGACTATTGCATAGCTATGTCAATAATAACTACTAAAGAAGTGAAAGCTTAATTGTTAGATGTATTTTTCCGCTATGCAATGTCATTGAGTTCTAGACTTGAGAAATGATCATTCCTTACCTGCTTCATCCCTCAACCCTCGAAATAACTTCATTCTTCCACAGTGTGCGCTGATATTAATGATGGGTCAAGTGTTCTACCTCCCCTGCATGTGGTCCAGTTGAACTGAATGTTGCTTAGAAATAGACACCTCGGGAGGATACTGAGCTGTCTTTTATAAGACGGTTGAGCTGTTCTTTAGCAACATTGCTTCCTTCCTCATATGACGATATGGGTTTTCCTGTAGGTGTATCTGGCTTCTGTGATCTGATGCTTTGGGATTTGTTTTCATAGAGCATGTCTCAACAGTCTCAAACATATTTCCCAATCCTACCATGTGCTGGGTTGACCTGCATGTATCTCGCATGATAAACAGGCAAATATGTATTGACTTCAAATAAAACTTTATGTACAACATAATGATTACCTTCATGACACATTTGCTTGTCATTATAGCTACAATATAATTAATAAGCTGACACACATGAGTACAAAGGAAGGAAACTAAAGTTTTCACTTAACTAATAAATGGATAAGACTGCATTTGTTTTGTGGTTTAATTCTCAAAATGTTATATTTCAAAACCTCACTACACAAAAACAGGACTGTCCCCCCTAAAAAAAAACGATAGGCTAGATGATATCTGCAACGAAATGCATCTAAGTAGCCCGGAAATAGCTGTACTTTCACTTTCGTCAATGGTAAAGTTTTTCAACACTGAACATCAGGGGTGCAACTTTCACTGGGGACGGGGGGAGCATGTCCCCCCCACATTCTGAAATTGCATTTTTACCCCCAGTTTTATCATGAAAGAGGTAACGGTGTGCTTCAGGACCATATGGACACCTCCAAGTGGTCGGGTAAGCTGTTTGGAGTGTTTATCCGACTGGATTTAGGACCACTCGGACACCACAGAGCGGGCTGACAGGCTGTGTGAAGGCAAAGCTTCTGGAAGGTTGGCTGGACCAACATGGGAGAGTTGAGCATAGTTACGTGATGATTACGTGTTACGCTCTTTCCCTGAGTTGTGAAAGGAACAGAAACTGGCTACTTTTTAGTTGACTGATGTAGCTGGCAAGGTAACTGCTGTTTAACTTAACAGGAAAAAATGAAACTTGTGTTTATTCACAGTGCTGAGCTAGTATTGTAACTGACATGTGACGTTAGCTAATGTTTCATCCCCTCTTGACTGAGGTGAATGAATAAGCTACGCTAGTGAGTAGCTACCACAGCCAGGTCAGCTCGAGCCTTTAGTTATCTGTCAGATAGTGATATGAGGTGGCTATTATTACTACATTAAACAGCAGTTGTTTGTATGGACATGTTTTGTAGCCTTTGTTTTGTCATGTTTCAGAAGTAAATTAACTTGGCAAGCTTTTGCCAATTGATAGAGAGATAGCTGGCCAAAAGTTGGCTTACATTAGCTAATATTTTTGCCTCAATCTAACTAGACCTGACTCAAACAATGAAACCATCGGCCAAATGATTGAAGATTGATATTCTGATGTTTTTTCAGTGCAATGTGGGTTGTATTAGTCAGTATGTCAATGTAACGTTATTGATCTGTCTGTTTCCCTAGCTAATGCCCTTATTTTCACACTAACAGAAATAAACAGCTCTAACGTTACAGGCTTTACTATCATGGTGCAAGGTAGAGGTTTGCACCAGACCAATTTCTTCCTCCAGCTCTGGCCTGCACCAGCTGGCTTTCTGTCCGACTCCCACCCGCTACCGCAAGAACTGGTCCCAAACCCAACCTCTGTCCTGCAATGTTATTTTAGGCGTATGTGATGCAGTTCACTTGCCAGCCATGATCTCAGCAATTTTGCACCCTATAGGCAATTTCAAATGCGCAAAAAATAATTTAAGAAAAAGGTTAAATTACCAGAGATTCTCACATGGCCCTTATCAGCCAATGTGCTAGATGTAGTTTGAAGAGAGCAGAGTTGGAAAGACTTGCACTAATTCTTGAGCTACAGTGCCTTGCGAAAGTATTTACTTTCGCAAGGCACTGTATTTTTATTGCCTACCTTTTAGGAGTGGGAAGAATTTCAGGTGGAGAAATATAGCTGATCAATATTCAGGCTTTTCTAGGCAATGTAGTAAACTATAGCCTAATCATAGGCCTATTTAGAAAGTACATTTCCTTGGAAAGATAACTGTCCCGTGCTTCTCTGCCCATTCTCTTAAATGCATACCAGAAAAACCACTACACAACACATTAATTGCACTATAACTGTGACAAACTGTGCCCACAGACTGTTAGGGCCTACATAAAGCTGTCCCAACAGAAGAGTCCCAACACCTTACCACTGCTACACCTGGCTATTAGCGGAGCCTTGTCTGGCAGCGAAACAGTTCATTCAGCCTCAGTTACTGCCTTAAAAAAACATAGCTGATATGGCTGACTTGCTTAAACAAATGTGGTTTCTACTGAAAATTGAGATGTACAAACTACATTATGGCATAAGGGGATGACGAGCGGATAAGAGGCAATCTGTCATTTCGATTAAGACATTAATGAGCGAGCTAGGATGGACCGAGTCAATATAACTAATTGTTCAGCACTTTTGAAATGTACAGCAACAGAATTCATTACATAGACCGTTCATACACGATTCTCCCTGGGCACCAAGTCAGAACTGTAGGATAAATAAAGGGGGCATAAAAGCAGACAATGAAAGCTCTTACAATATTCAATGATTACATTTCTCTAAAACAGGCTATAGGCTACATGTGCATCACCAAGTCAGAACAGTAGGCTAAATTATGAAGGGAAAAGGGACCAAATGATTAGGATGAGGCACGTGGGCTACTAACAGCTTACTACACAACATACACTTATGTATTACTTTCTTAGCTACAGTATACATATCTTCCTGGCATTTTACATAATTTATGCAGCAGCATACAATACATTTTTGGACTCACCTTGTTGTGCTGTGCTCACTTGAACAGGAAGGTGGCGCGGCTGTCCTTCGTGGGCAAATTCGTGGGCAAAATCTCTGAATTTATGGTGCTTCCGAGACAACTGGGAACTCAGTAAACTTCAGGTCGGAGCTCTAGAAAGAGGCCTGAGTTCCCGACTTGCAATTCCGAGTTGGATGACCGTTCAAAACGTATTTTCTCGTGAAGAGGCCACGACAAAACCTATTCCCCCTCAGGAGACTGAAAAGATTTGGCATGGGTCCTCAGACTTATTTTTCAACCACTCCACAAATGTATTGTTAAAAAACTATAGTTTTGGCAGGTCGGTTAGGACATCTACTTTGTGCCTGACACAAGTAATTTTTCCAACAATTGTTTACAGATTATTTCACTGTATCACAATTCCAGTGGGTCAGAAGTTTACGTACACTAAGTTGACTGTGCCTTTAAACAGCTTGGAAAATTCCAGAAAATGATGGCATGGCTTTAGAAGCTTCTGATTGACTCAAATCATGTCAATTAGCCTATTGGAGGTGTACCTGTGGATGTATTTCAAGGCCAACCTTCAAACTCAGTGCCTCTTTGCTTGACATCATGAGAAAATCAGAAAAAAAAAATCAGCCAAGACCTCCACAAGTCTAGTTCATCCTTGGGAGCAATTTCCAAACGCCTGAAGGTACCACTTTCATCTGTACAAACAATAGTATGCAAGTATAAACACCATACCGCTCAGGAAGGAGATGTGTTCTGTCTCCTAGAGATGAACGTACTTTGGTGCGAAAAGTGGAAATCGATCCCAGAACAGCAAATGACCTTGTGAAGATGCTGGAAGAAACAGGTACAAAAGTATCTATATCCACAGGAAAACGAGTCCTATATCGACATAACTTGAAAGGCCGCTCAGCAAGGAAGAAGCCACTGCTCCAAAACCATCATAAAAAAGGCAAACTATGGTTTGCAACTGCACATGGGGACAAAGATCGTACTTTTTGGAGAAATTTCCTCTGGTCTGATGAAACTAAAATAGAACTGTTTGGCCATAATGACCATCATTCTGTTTGGAGGAAAAAGGTGGGAGGCTTGCAAGCCGAAGAACACCATTCCAACCGTGAAGCATTGGGGTGGCAGCATCATGTTGTGGGGGTGCTTTTCTGCAGGAGGGACTGGTGCACTTCACAGAATAGATGGCATCGTGAGGAAGGGAAATTATGTGTATATATTGAAGCAACATCTCAAGACATCAGTCAGAAAGTTAATGCTTGGTCGCAAATGGGTCTTCCAAATGGACAATGACCCCGAGCATACTTCCAAAGTTGTGGAAAAATTGCTTAAGGACAACAAAGTCAAGGTATTGGAGTGGCCACCACAAAGCCTGAAAAAGCATGTGCGAGCAAGGAGGCCTACAAACCTGACTCAATTACAGGAGGAATGGGCCAAAATTCACCAAACGTATTGTGGGAAGCATGTGGAAGGCTACCCAAAATGTTTGACCCCAGTTAAACAATTTAAAGGCAATGCTACCAAATACTAATAAGTGTATGTAAACTTCTAACCCACTGGGAATGTGATGAAATAAATAAAATCACTCTACTATTATTCTAACATTTCACATTCTTAAAATAAAGTGGTGATCCTAACTGACCTAAGACAGGACATTTTTGCTAGGATTAAATGTCAGTTATTGTGAAAACCTGAGTTTAAATGTATTTGGCTGAGGTGTATGTAAACTTCCGACAATTTGATTGGATCCCTTGGGGCAGGACAGGGTGACCCAGCTATATTGTGTGCAAGTAAAAAGAGCTCTACAGAACTATTAGGCCTATGATATGAATTATATGGAGGATATACTGTTATGTGTAGGTGTATGTGTGTTTTCATTCAACTTTTGTTTTCCAAAGCTTTTCCTTGAGACAAAAAAAAGGTCGGAAGAATGTTGTGTTGGGGAGAGTTGAGTTATTGAATAGACTGGTGGGGGTCGGGCATGTGGGCAGCTTGGGTCGGCTGGGTGGTCTGCCTGAAATTTTATATAGAGGATGTCTTAAAGAAAATCAAACGTTTTAAACGTTGTTTATTTGTTAGGCTATTGGTTAAAAGGTGCAACACAACATTGATTATTGAATTATCATGGATCTAGTTCAGTCTTATCAATCACTTAAGCATATTTAATAATCTCTCATCTAGCTTGATGACTGTGGGCATTTTTGCTTACTTTTTGTTGTTCTAAAGAGAGATGGCTAGAAGTGCCATGGGTCATATTAGATTGTGTAGAAATGCAGGAAATGTGCTTTAGATGTCCCCCAAAATGGGAGGGCCCCGAGATCTCCGACCAAGTTATGTCCCCCTCTGCAAATAGCACTGCTGGGTGATTCAAAAAGTCATAGTCAATCGATCAATACTATAATAATACTCTTAGACAAATGAGTATTTATTTATTTACAATATGTAGAATCTATGAGAATAGAAAGGTTCAGAAGTTTTGTGAAACATCACAGCACAGTTCAAAAATATGGTAAATGAAATGGTGTTCAATATATGGCAAAACTGGATAGTGTTCAGAGATCGATGGGAAGGGTTGAGTGGAGCTGAAGGATGGGACTAAAAACAAAAAGACAACTATTGTAAAATATACTGTGTCCATAAAATGTATATAGCATGTATAAGCTGGAAGTAGAAGCCTAAGTGTTGTTGTCCATTAGTTTATGCCAATTAGGGGAGGGATGGTAGGGTTAGGGGAAAATAATCAAGGAAAATATATATATATATTTTAATAGACATATTTACAAATAAAGATGTGGGGGATTGGAAGTGCAGACAATTACATTGAGGGAAGCCCACAATCTGCTACATTAAAGCTGTTCTTTCATTTAGCAAATCAGCCCCATTATTATTTGTGTCCTAAGCTTCTTTTTGCGACAGTGGGCTGTAGTAACAATACATGCATGATAGGAAACAAACGAGGTGTCTTAAAGCATCCCTTTGATTACATTAATCATTATTCTCAGTTTGATTTGTGTGAGGTGCTCCTACTTGTGATACAGTATGTTATTTTTCTCAGACAGTTTGGTTAGGTTATCATCTCTGTCGTAGGCTCCTGTATCTAGGTCCGTTTATTAGCTGTCTGGGAGGAGGAAGCAGAATAACGGAATGTCAGCCAGACAGTCTGTATTGGTGACAGTGACCTGCATATCACTGAAGAGGGCTCTTCTATTATCTCCAATGTTCCCTGCGGTTCCCAGTTCCCTCTTCAGCTCAGTGAGACGCTGCAGGATCACCTGTCTCTCCCTGCCCCGCATCAAGCCCCTGAAGTACAGCACAGCCGACAGGTGCTTCTTACTGACAAAAAGACAAAAAATTAAGTGAATCTTGATATGTAGTTTACTAAAGTTCAAAACAACAAATGACATGTCAGAGAGGTTAACAAAAACCCAGAACAGGACAATGTTCTGGGATAGTACAGCACAACATACAAGGGGTCATGCCTCATCGGGGAACACCCCCCCACTGTCAACCCTGCTTTGTAGTCAATTCAATGGGCTTTTTTCACATGGGGAAACATTGCCAAATCAAGTGAAATAGATAATAAACAAAAGTGAAATAAACAAAAAATGAACAGTAAACATTACACTCACAAATGTTTCAAAGCAATAAAGACTTTCCAAATGTCATTATGGACAGTGTTACAAATAGGGAAAATAAACATATATGGGTTGTATTTACAATGCTTCACTGGTTGCCCTTTTCTTGTTGCAACTTGTCACAAATCTTGCTGCTGTTATGGCACATTGTGGAATTTCACCCAATGGATATGGGAGTTGTTCAAAATTTGATCTGTTTTCTAAATCTTTGTGGGTCTGTGTAATCTGAGGGTAAGTATCACTCACCAGGCTCAGGCGGGTCTTGCCCCTCCTATGTACATCATGCATTTACTGCTCTCAGGAATCAACAATGCTTTCTGCTCCATCTCAATCTGCTACTGTCAACATGCTTCCCCTGTCTGATGAACACTGCTAACCACTGGCCTACTTTATCTTCCACTGCTGTTCTCTCTTCACAGCAACAGGGCCATGACAAGAGTCATAACAGAGTCAGAGTAGAATTCATTATGTTTTTTTTAACTTGCTCTTTTTCTGTCATTTATACTGTGCATATTACACCGGTATACTCTGTTGATTACCAAAATCAACAGATACAAGATGACCACAGGAAGATGCATGGTATTACCTGATGTCTGGGTAGTCAGCAACTAAAAGTTTCAGGTGCTTCTTTATGTCCCTCTTGTTTGTTTCCCCAATGATGTTACTCAGGTGGTCTCCTACTGGGTGGAGCCAGTCATGGGTTGTCTTATAGAAGAGGAAAGAATGCGTGTCTTGTAGTCTTGAATGGTTATAACACGTAATTTGTTTATGACAGCACTGAGGGTCCTTTCTGAATATACAAAGTAACATTCCTCAAAACACAAAAGACATAACGATGAAACAAATCTATGTACTGTAGTATTCTACATTTTAAACAATGTTGAATGAACATGAAAAGTGGAATGTGTGTGAATGTAAATTGAAGAAGTGTTAGCTACCATTTCCTCAAAAAGATCCTTGAGTTTATCCCACTGCGCCCTCATCTTGGTGGCGGCTTTGTCATGCTTCCTGTTCTTACAGGAGTAGTTGTTTTTCATCAGCTGGGAGACATACTCTTTCACCACGTAGTAGTGCAAGCAGCTCAAAAAGGTCTGATGCAGAGGAACACAGGGGCAAGAGAAAATAATTAAAAAGAGAAATGAAAGTCTGCTGTTTTCACGGTTTACATTCTCTTTCACATGACTGACATCATCCTAATCAACCCAAGTGACATCCATCCTCCTCTCCCTTTTACTGCTTTCACCGACAGTTCACCGACATTTCCACATCAACTCAAGAAGCTACTTTAATCCATTTTCCATTCTATGCATGGTCACCTTCCAGCAACAGACTCTTTAGGAAAGAGAATAGCAGGGTCTCTCCAGCCATACTTAAGCACTGCGCTGACCAGCTCTCCCGTTTTCACGGACATATTCAAACAGTCACTAGAGCAATGCACTGTTCCTGTCTGAATGACTACAGACCTGTAGCACTCACCTTGGTCATCATGAAAACCAACGAGTGTCTGGTACGGTTCCATCTCACAAACATCAATGATGCTTTCCTCGACGCACTGCAGTTTGCCTACAGAGCTAACTGGTCTGTGGATGATGCTGTCAACATGGGCCTACACTACATCCTCAAACATCTGGAGAACCCAAAGACATATGCAAGGATACTGTTTGTGGACTTCAATACCATCATCAGTTCTGCATTCAATACCATCATCTCAGAACTGCTACAAGACAAACTCTCCCAGCTGAATGTGTCCAGCTCCATCTGTCATTGGATCACTGAATTCCTGAACTCCCGCAAGTGGAAGGACATCACAATGGTCACCAAGAAGGAACACCAGCGGATGTACTACTTACGGCAGCTGAAAAAACTGCTAATTATTTTATAGCTCTATGCTCACTCTACCTAGTTGTATTATATAATGTATGTAAACTTTGTTTAAACTCCGGTGTCTGTATTCTGTCTCTAAATGTTGTTTATCACTAGCAGCACCATATCACCAAGTAAAATTCTGAGTATTTGCTTAATTGAGTGTTATATGCTTCATTTAAAACAATATGAACAGCACTTCCCGATTCCTTACCTGTACATATGGAGGTCTCATTTGTGAACAGCGATGGGTCAGCTTCTCTGTCCTTCTATACAGCTGTTGGAAGTCCTCATCTGTGGAGAGCCACTTCCTCGTCATCATTCTCCTGAGGTAGGGCTGGAAGAAACGCATATTAACCCACCCATTCCCTCACTCATTTTTTTGTTTGTTTGATCACCCATCTATAACATTGACAGCAGGAGCAATTGAGAGCTTAGTTTAAAAGCCTTTACAAAAACATGTGCAAGGAGGAAATCAGTAGGCTACCAAACTAAGTAACTTCCAGGTCACCCGAGACAAGTAGCAAAGACAGATCAATCACCTCAACACACTCTGATCAACTCAGGCTATCAGGGCATTTGTAGAATGAGGACAAGGTCAAAGGTCAATCAAAATTCCCTCCCTAACCTACCCTGACATCATTTTTAAACTGGTCCTCCAGGCTCTGGACCAGTCTATGGACCAGGCCATCCACCTCTCTGCTGAGATGGTCCACCTGTGTTGGGCAGCTCTCCCTGTAGCCCTCCATATGCTCCCTAGAGGAAGAGAAAGAGGGAAATGAAAGAGGTCAGGTCAGGTTGTCATTCATACACACCTATGTTCAATTCATCAGAACACTACGTCGGGGAAGGGGGGAGGGGTGGAGGGGGAATGGCATGAGGGTTTCAACAGGGGTTGTCAGAATTATGTTTTGTTTGTGTAACTATGTGATGTTTCTTGTGAAACTGGGGGGGGGGGTTTCAGAGTCTGTTTGGAAACATTTGTGACAGATGGATTTGGTAATCTGGGGAAGAAGGGCTATGCTGTCTTGATAGAGCTGCGTGATGAGATTATCCAAACAAACATTATGCCAATAGTAGAAAATATGGCTAAACAGTATAAAGTTATATCTGGCCATCTGAGTGTCCTGTCTCCTTGAACATGAATAACTAAATCTGCAGGAGAGAATTCTGACTTTTTCTGCCCATTTCTAATACTATGTTCCTCTTTTTTGACTGACATAGGCATGCTGTGGATTGATTCAGTGGCATTACCAGCTCTTTGAGCATGGAGAGAGGTCTTTCTCTTTCTACAGCTTAAACCCCTAGGCAGTTATTTTTTGCAGCTTCGTTTCCCCGAAACCACGTGGTGTTGCTCTCTTTAGACTGGCAGTGATATACTTCAGAAATACCTGGAAACAGCTTTGCTCTTCAATACACTTTCACTTGTACAATAATATGATATAGTGTGCCACTGAGCCTGCATGTTAGTGTGTTTGAGTATGTTTGAGTTGGTTTGTAAGATAAGATTGTAAGACTGTACATATTTATCCATAATTCAACATGACTTGTGTATTTTTTATGTTTATCTTGAACAGCATCTTGCAGGCAGGCTAAATTACCATATTTTGGTTCCACAGAAAATGCACATGAAATAACTGCTCTCTTATAGTTGTTCAAATCGTCCCAGTTTTCCATCACACTTCTGTTGCATAAGTGGCAACTTCAAATAATCAGACATAGTGAAGTTAAACTTGTACCTAAATGCATGACATACCACTAAAATATGGTTGCAAACAAAAAAATGTGCATCAAATCACTGAGATCGTAACAATTAGTTTAATACTGACACTGTTCTTCTGATCCAAGAATTCTGTTCTTAGGTCAACCTTTTAGGCAGCAGTCAAATGTTTCGTTTATTCACACCTTCCTTTGGTGAATGTACCCCAAAGTGTCTGGCAAGCTGAACTGACTGCCTAGCAACTGTTGTCTAGGACATTCTAGTCTACATTGTGGGTGGCGGAAACCTAGTCATTTGTCCAACTGAATGTATTCAACTGAAATGTCTCTTCCACATTCAGGGGTAGTGTTGTTTACCAGATGTAGTGAAGAGGAGTCAGACTTACATAAGAGCTGTAAAGCTGTTGATGTAGGTTATCTGATAGTCAGCCCAAAGTGAAGGGTTTTCCACACTGTTACAGCAGTACCTTAATTTAGTCTCAAATCTATGGAGATGGTGAGATAAAACATATATAAGACATGGGGTTATTAACAAGCAAATGAGAAGGCCCGGTTTTGTTTTTCCAGTGAATAATGGTTAGGATAGAGATAGAAAAAGCAGACTCAAATCAAATTTTATTGGTCACATACACATGATTAGCAGATGTTATTGCGAGTGTAGCGAAATGCTGTTGCAGGTCTGTTGCAGAGCATACCGTTTGGGAAACTGCTGTAACTCTTCTAGGCAGGAACAGACTACTCTCATTTCCAGGTTCACATCAATCCTCTTGGAGTTAACAGCATTGCTCTTAACATTCTACAAAGAAAGCAACATCAGTTTCAACTCTTACAAAGTTGTAGCCTGTCACTACAATCAAAATGTAACTAAGTAGGCAATGTTGCCCTCTAATGGAGATATGACAGTATTGCAACATGTGAAATCATGACAAAACAATACCGTCCAAATATCCATGTGTATGTCAGAGTTCAAGAAGTGTTCATCATCGGTCTCTGGTGCCTGTTTCTTTATCCAAATGTCCTCATTTTCAAGCTCTAATATTTTATCCAGCGAAGCTCGCATGTCCTCCTGGAAAAGACATGGAAAGCAAAAGAATAATAAAAGGCTAAAGGACTGATGAGCAAAAAAATAACAAAAAGTTTTGTAAACTCTTCTAGTGCACCTGCTTTCAATCTAAATTCCTCCTAAACATCTTTCCATCTGTCTCTTAGGAGTGTTCGATCCCTTACCTTAGCCCGCATGCAGTACTTCCCCTTGAGCTGGTCCAGGAAGCCCTCCTCCAGTGAGAGGCCTGTTTTCTCAGCCTCCATCTCTGGTCTCAATGAAGGACTGCTCATTATATTCTCACTGTTCAACAGGGATGGTGTCTCTCAGATACAATAATACTCACCATTTTGAGTCTTAGAAAACATTTTGTGTATATACACTGTAATTCTTAGTCAAGACAATGACTTTTAGTCTTCCTCACCTCTCATAGCGATTGATGATCCAGTCCAGCAGGGCGTAGTAGTCCTTCAGATCTGTCACCTGCTGCTGAAGCGTGTTCAGGTGCTGGCTGACAGCACCATGGTAACATCTCATGTAGGTGCTGAACACGTTGAAGCTGGGTGGGTAAGAGCCCTGCAGCTCTCTCTTCACCTTCTCCAAGTCTTTTAAGATGGCCTTGCCCAGCAGACCCAGGTGGATAGCCAGCCAGGAGGCATTCTGCTCGGGCCTGTCCAGAGGAACTCTCTTCAACGTTGCCTCGACCCCCTCGCTCACAGCCTCCCTCCAGGCACCCCGCCAGTCCCCTGGCCCAACCACGCCCCCAGGCTCTGCCTCCCTCTTCTCCTCCTCCTGGATGACGCGGGCCACATGCATCAGGAGCTCCTTGTTGAGGGAGGGAAGGCTGTTGGAGTTGCGCACTATCTCCTTCACCTTTTCCTGCATGGCTCTGTAAAGGATGCTCAGGTCCTTCTCCTTCTTTGCCAGCTCCATGGGGGAGGCCTCCTCCGTGCACTCATCCCTCTCCCGCTGGAACTCCTGGCGTAGGGAGAGGAGGTTCAGGTGGGCCTCCTCCAGCACCTCAGTCTTAATCAGCTCGTTGATCTGCATCACTGGAAATCAAGAGCAGACAGAGTGAAGGCCTTAGTGCATAGAGAGACGACTTTGTTATCCGTCTGTGGAAGTTCATTTACATTTACATTTAAGTCATTTAGCAGACGCTCTTATCCAGAGCGACTTACAGTCACTTTACAATAGTGCATCTAAATCTTAAAGGGGGGTGAGAAGGATTACTTATCCTATCCTAGGTATTCCTTAAAGAGGTGGGGTTTCAGGTGTCTCCGGAAAGTTCAGGCTGTTTTACCTAATACACACATACTGCACACACAAGCGTAGTGATTTACATCACAGATAAGATCTCTCGTGATCTCTGTTGCTAAAACAAAGAAAGATGGACGAGACAAATCAAACAGAGAGAAAGAGAGTGTGAGTGAGAAAGAGGGGGAGTGAGAGGGGGGGGGGTGAGCCTCACCTGAGAGGGGTGTGAGGGGTATCTCTGGGAGTATGTATGACTCTTTGATCTCTACGCTCTCCTCCCCCGCTCTCTTCTCCTCCACTGTGATCTCAGTGACAGACTGGAGCTGCTCCTGTTTGACGGTCCTGTCCTTTTTATTCCCCGCAAGTCGAAAACTCCGTCGAATGGAAGCCCCCTTCTTCAGAAGAGAATCCCCAATGGTTGATGGGTCTATAGATGGCCAATACAGAGATCAGATTATGAAGACCTTAAAAAGCCTCAGGATATCACAACGGAGCTCTCTAGAATTCTGTCAGTCAAAAATATGTATTTGTGCTCATCTTTGAACAGCATTTATGCCTACTGCAAACAGCCTCTAAAAACATCCATTGACAAAAACAAGTTATGGTTGGTTGGGTAAACAGTGGTGTACCTGAGTGTGTTCTGGAGTGTTTTTTCTGGGATGATGGTGAATCTTCTGCAATCTCTCCTCCCTCCTTTATTTGGAAGAACCCAACCGGACTCTTCAGGGGAGAGCCCACAGGAGACCCAGCACTCAAACCTGAGTGAGAGAGAGAGAGTTGCTGCCCAGCTAGCATCTAATGCCAGGAGAATCATATGTTTCTTAGAGTTTGGTGAGAGCATGGTTGTCCTATGGTTATTTTACATACAACCTACCCACAATGATCTGGGAAGGGTGCAGGATAGCCAGGTAGCACATAACGTTCTGAAAACCATATGTTTCTTAGGTGGGAATTTCAGCATAACGTTTCCTACAGGTTCCTACATGGTTCTACTTAAAATCATGTTCTCAGAACATTAACAAAACTTTCCATAAAACCACAAGAAAACACTAATGGAAAGAACGCTACTTAAAAACATATACATTCCACTCTCAGCTTCAACAAAACTCTCTCTATCCTCTCTTGTTAAGTGTGTTTAAGTGTTCCACTAATTGGCCACACCTGATCTTAATGAGTGCTTGTTTCCTTTGAAATGGGGTCTGTTTGAATAGAGTAAAATGAACAGTTTTATATGAGTTTAAAAAATGACACGCTAGCTCCATCCTGGTGGCGCAGTGGACTAATTCCTTGGATAGAAGACAGAAGATCAGAGGTTAGAATCTCACTGACGCCATGCCACAATAAATAACAAATGTTTTTGCATGATTAATGCCGAAGCAAATGAATTTCTGTGTGTCCCATCTGTGCTTGGAGTTCAAAACAGTTAACCCAAACTAAACTAGCAGTACTATTAACAGTATTACTGAAACATGTTCTCAGAACAATTTTTAAAGGTGCACTATGCAGATTTCACTGCCATTTTCTGGCAAAAATTACAGTGGGGCAAAAAAGTATTTAGTCAGCCACCAATTGTGCAAGTTCTCCCACTTAAAAAGATGAGAGAGGCCTGTAATTTTCATCATAGGTACACTTCAACTATGACAGACAAAATGAGAAGGAAAAAAAAATCCAGAAAATCATTGTAGGATTTTTAATGAATTTATTTGCAAATTATGGTGGAAAAGAAGTATGTGGTCACCTACAAACAAGCAGGATTTCTGGCTCTCACAGACCTGTAACTTATTCTTTAAGAGGCTCCTCTGTCCTCCACTCGTTACCTGTATTAATGGCAGCTGTTTGAACTTGTTATCAGTATAAAAGACACCTGTCCACAACCTCAAACAGTCACACTCCAAACTCCACTATGGCCAAGACCAAAGAGCCACCAGAAACAAAATTGTAGACCTGCACCAGGCTGGGAAGACTGAATCTGCAATAGGTAAGCAGCTTGGTTTGAAGAAATCAACTGTGGGAGCAATTATTAGGAAATGGAAGACATACAAGACCACTGATAATCTCCCTCGATCTGGGGCTCCACGCAAGATCTCACCCTGTGGGGTCAAAATTATCACAAGAACGGAGAGCAAAAATCTCAGAACCACACGGGGGGACCTAGTGAATGACCTGCAGAGAGCTGGGACCAAAGTAACAAAGCCTACCATCAGTAACACACTATGCCGCCATTGACTCAAATCCTGCAGTGCCAGACGTACTGGCTTAAGCAGGGGGACACATGTCCAGGCCCGTCTGAAGTTTGTTAGAGAGCATTTGGATGATCCAGAAGAAGATTGGGAGAATGTCATAGGTCAGATGAAACCAAAATATAACTTTTTGGTAAAAACTCAACTAGTTGTGTTTGGAGGACAAAGAATGCTGAGTTGCATCCAAAGAACACCATACCTACTGTGAAGCATGGGGGTGGAAACATTGTGCTTTGGGGCTGTTTTTCTGCAAAGGGACCAGGATGACTGATCCGTGTAAAGGAAAGAATGAATGGGGCCATGTATCATGAGATTTCGAGTGAAAACCTTCCATCAGCAAGGGCATTGAAGATTAAACGTGGCTGGGTCTTTCATCATGGCAATGATCCCAAACACACCGCCCGGGCAACGAAGGAGTGGCTTCCTAAGAAGCATTTCAAGGTCCTGGAGTGGCCTAGCCAGTCTCCAGATCTCAACCCCCATAGAAAATCTTTGGAGGGAGTTGAAAGTCCGTGTAGCCCAGCAACAGCCCCAAAACATCACTGCTCTAGAGGAGATATGCATGGAGGAATGGGCCAAAATACCAGCAACAGTGTGTGAAAACCTTGTGAAGACTTACAGAAAACGTTTGACCTCTGTCATTGCCAACAAAGGGTATATAACAAAGTATTGAGAAACTTTTGTTATTGACCAAATACTTATTTTCCACCATAATTTGCAAATTAATTAATTAAAATCCTACAATGTGATTTTCTGGATTTTTTTTCTTCTCATTTTGTCTGTCATAGTTGAAGTGTACCTATGATGAAAATTACAGGCCTCTCATCTTTTTAAGTGGGAGAAATGGCACAATTGGGGGCTGACTAAATACTTTTTTGCCCCACTGTATAATAGTTTGCCTACTTTCAGTTAATGTGACAAAACAAGCAAGTATAGTGTAGAGAATTATACATTATACCATCTAAATCCCTAGAAAATCTTGCATTTAAATTTTCAGTTGGTGTACAAAACCAAAAGGAAAAGACAAAAATGAAATTTAAGGGAAGCATAGAAATAGTGCACATAGAACAGATCTACCGCTTCTTAGACTTGCGTTCAATGAGAAATCTATAACTCACGTTTCTATGTGAATTTGGTTGGGTCGCCCAAAAAGTTACATAGTCGTTTTAATTCCCTTCAAATAACCTATAATTTCTGTTCTCGGAACGTTAATAAAAACCTCCCAAGAAAACATTCAGGGAACCATTGTAAAATGTTCTAATAACCTTCCTGCACCCTAAAAATGTACATTCCAAGAACAGTCAAAATTATCACTTCCGTTCTCAGAACATAAAAAAAAAATGTTTTACCGGTTAGGAAACGTATCGCTTTTTTTGAAGAATCAATGGAAAATCCTACATTCCCACAACTTCCAAGTAACCAAATGTTCTAGCTGGGTGATCTCTTTGACTTTGATATTGAAAGAGAGAGAGACAGACAGAGCCTTACCTGAGGGTGGTATGAGGGGTATCTCTGGGAGTATGTATGACTCATTGATCTCTTCTTTCTTCTTCTCCCTCTTCTCCTCCACTGTGATCTCAGTGACAGACTGGAGCGGCTCCTGTTTGAGGGTCTTGTCCTTCTTATTCCCCGCAAGTCGCAAACTCCGTCGAATGGAAGCCCCCTTCTTCAGAAGAGAGTCCCCAATGGTTGATGGGTCTATAGATGGCCAATATAGAAAACAGATTGACAGTGGTTCCCAAACTTAATCTTATCAAACAAAATAATAACATTTATCTTCAAATAGATATACGAATACAACCTTTTAGTGTCAACTAAGGACCTCTTACACTATTGGAACGCACTTTCATGTCATTATTATGTGTTGGAACAGCCTGCGGGACCTAACATGTTGTAAATATGAACATACAGCGTTAACTAGGGGAATATAATTTTCCCAAATGGGGTCCTCTGTATTTTCTGGTGTCAATTTGGGGTCAAGTGCAGTAAAGGTTTAGGAACGCCTGTATTACAGAAGGGTATCCCAACAAAGCTCTCTAGAATTCTCTCAGTGAAAGATATGTATTTGTGCTTGTCTTTGAACAGCATCTATACCTAGTGCAAACAGCCTTTAAAAACAACCATTGACAAGAACAAGTTCTGGTCGGTTGGGTTAACAGCAGTGTACCTGAGTGTGTTCTGGAGTGTTTTTTCTGCGATGGTGGTGAATCTTCTGCACTCTCTTCTCCCTCCTTCCTTTGAAAAAACTCACCTGGACTCTTCAGGGGAGAGGCCACAGGAGACCCAGCACTCAAACCTGAGAGAGAGAGAGTTGCTGATCTCTTTGACAATGAATACCGGTAGAAATGTAACTACTTTTTCAGTGTAATAGTGGGTGTGCTGACTGTTTGTGTGTGTGCGAACAAACGGAAAGTCGTACAGTCACACACACGCACAAACAGAAAAAGATACTACGTTGGCAACTGGTTAAGCAGCTTCTGTCAGATTTGTTATTTTACGAAGGTTAGATATGTTAGTGTATATCCTGCTTGGTTGGGAGCTGTTTTCTGATTAAGATAGGAATGTAATGAGGAAAAACCCCTGCTCAGACTGGCCTATGTCAGGCTGAAAAGAAATACCCAATACAGTGCATAGGAGAGTCCTTCCTGTAATTTATACTGTCATCCTATGTCTCCTGATACTTCCTCTTCCCATGACCTTGAGAAGCCATTTCTTGACGAAAGAGGATATTTCATAACTCACTTAATTTGACAGAGGGATAAACCCGAGTAAAACTTACTTGGTGAGTGAGTGGGCGGCAGCTGATGGGTCAGAGATGTCACTTCAGGGTCAATACTGTCCCCCCCCTGGTCTGAATAGGGTCTGTCCTTTGACCCTTTGCTGTTTGAGGCCAGAGGACTCCTCTCTCCAACCCGCTTCATGCTCTCCCTGAATTGCTTTATCATCCCCAGTTTCTTCTCCTTCACCGGGCCGTCGGGTTGGGTCTTCCCATTCCTCTCCATGGTGGATTTGAGGGAGGGGCCGTCCTCTAGACCCTGAGCTTCATTGACCTCCTCCATGTCCCCAGGTTCCCCAATCTCTGCCATCTGATCACCGCTTGCCATTGAATGTCCCTGGTTACTAAAATAAAAATGTAGGGGAAAGAAGAAAAATGTCTCTAAAAAATAAATCTCTTGAGTCAGGTAAGGCCGTGTCTGTGGAATGTGTTGTTAAAAGTGCCTGTAGCTTTTGGTGACTGTCTCAGCAGTCAGCAGGAACAGCTTCTGTTTACAGACAACATGCTATTTTCTCTTGAAGGTAAGAGGGACAGGGACAGTATAACGTGTACACTGGGAGTCGGGAAGCAATGACAGGGAGTGAATAATTTAATTAATAAATGAACATGGAACAAAACAAGAAACCTGAGCAGTGTACATACATGGACCACAAACAGAGGAACAGGAACAGAAACAATAACGCCTCGGGAAAGAACCAAAGGGAGTGACATATATAGGGAAGGTCATCAGGCAGGTGAGTGAGTCCAGGTGAGTCTGATGAAGCGCTGATGTGCGTAATGGAGGTGACAGGTGTGCGTAATAATGAGCAGCCTGACGACCTCGAATGCCGGAGAGGGAGTGTATGTGACAGTACCCCCTCCCCGATGCACAGCTCTAGTACCCAGTCCAGAGCGTCCGGCGACAGTACCCAGTCCAGAGCGTCCGGCGACAGTACCCAGTCCAGAGCGTCCGGCGACAGTCCCCAGTCCAGAGCGTCCGGCGACGGGCCACAGAACGGAAACCTCCAGCGACGGGCCACAGAACGGAAACCTCCAGCGACGGGCCACAGAACGGAAACCTCCAGCGACGGGCCACAGAACGGAAACCTCCAGCGACGGGCCACAGAACGGAAACCTCCAGCGACGGGCCACAGAACGGAAACCTCCAGCGACGGGCCACAGAACGGAAACCTCCCGCGACGGGCCACAGTCCGGAAACCTCCCGCGACGGGCCACAGTCCGGAAACCTCCCGCGACGGGCCACAGTCCGGAAACCTCCCGCGACGGGCCACAGTCCGGAAACCTCCCGCGACGGGCCACAGTCCGGAAACCTCCCGCGACGGGCCACAGTCCGGAAACCTCCCGCGACGGGCCACAGACCGGGGTCTCCCGCGACGGGCCACAGACCGGGGTCTCCCGCGACGGGCCACAGACCGGGGTCTCCCGCGACGGGCCACAGACCGGGGTCTCCCGCGACGGGCCACAGACCAGGGTCTCCCACGACGGGCCACAGCCCTCAGTGTAAAGAAGGGGGGCGACGTCCAGAACCTAAGCCGCCACCAAGGTTAGATGCCCACCCAGACCCTCCCATATAGGTTTAGGTTTGCGGCCCGGGAGTCCGCACCTTTGTGGGGGTACTGTAATGCCCTGACCTTAGTTATCGTTGTTTTCTTTATTATTTTGGTTAGGTCAGGGTGTGACGAGGGTGGTATGTGGGTTTTTGTGTTTTCTAGGGTTTTTTGTATGTCTAGGGTTTTTTCCCTAGTCTAGGTGTTTATATGTCTATGGTTGCCTGGATTGGTTCTCAATCAGAGGCAGCTGCTTATGTGCGATTGGGAACCATATTTACATAGCCATATTCCTTGGTTTATCTGTGTGTTATTGTCTATGTGTAGTTGCATGTCAGCACTCGTTGTATTAGCTTCACATTAGTTTTGTTGTTTTGTATAGTTTGTTAAGTGTTCTTTGTTTATTAAAAGAAGATGTATTCATATCACGCTGCGCCTTGGTCTCCTCTATACGATGAACGTGACAGCCAGTGTAAAGAAGCTAAAATAGGTGTGACATGGTACATTTTCTGGTGCCTGTTAAAGCCAAGCTGCAGCATTTTGAAATATATTTGTACGGAGTTATTTCTGACTAATAAATGTATATAAAGAGTTAACGTAAGCTAGGAGTGAGGAAATAAAATCATGATTAACTTTGTCCTGATCAGTGACTGAAATAAAATACTTTGTCTATATTTCTAAGATGATAAATGCAGGACTGGACAATCTTCTTTACATGCAACTCGAGATTTAGATTAGGGTCAAAGAAGACAAAGGTTTCTGGCCCTAGGCTTTACATTGGTGGACAAAGGACCAAGGTTATTCTCAGTCTGGGTTCTAGCAAGGTGAGGGACAAATAAAACAACCTGATTTCTTGTCATTGAGCTGGAAGAAGTTGTCAGACATCCAACATATGATATCAACAAGACACTTGTGAAGGGTAGCTACACTAGCTTGATCACTGGATCTGATTGGTATATAAAGCTGTGTGTCATCCACATAGCAGTGAAACTGAATTTTGTGATCGCGAATGATGTCGTCAAGGGGACACATGTACAGGGAAAAAAGGATGGGGCTTAGAATTGACCCCTGAGGGACAACATAGTGAATAGTTGCTGGGGACGATACTCACCCACCCATGCTCACTGAGAAATGTAAGTTACAGAAATATGACTGAACCAATCGAGAGCAATACCGTAGATTCCCACCCACCTCTCCAGCCGGTAGACAAGAATGTTATGATTGATAGTATCAAAGGCGGCACTGAGATCCAAAAGAACTAGGATAGAGCATTCACCGGCAGCCAACAGAAGGTTATTACTGATGGATTCTGGGTTCTAACTCCTAAACTTGGGATAGGGTTAATTATCAGGTACCCTATTGAAATGTTGAGCGCTTAGGTTTAGAGGGTCTACACCAGACGTGAATGGTTATCTGTAGGGGGAAAGTCTACGGTGGGTGCAATTAAGCTTGGAATGTACTGAGTGTAGGGGAAACGATCATATGTGGCAGGCATTGATAAGGGGAGAGAGTCATGAATTAGTGACGATGGGGGTCGAGGTCAGGTCAGGTCACGTTAAGGGAGAAGGAAAAGTTTATTACCCGTATCACTTAGTTTCCTGCCTAGCAATAAAGATGCAATGTTTAGCGAGAAGGAGGAGACTCCACCCAAAGTGGGGTACATATATCACCACTATTGTAAACATGTTTTGTCGAGTCAGCTGTTCAATCCTTTGGGAAGAAAAAAACTTGGTTTAAGCTTTCAGTGTCCGTCTTGTTCTTACTCTAATAATTAGAACCTAACATTACTGACTTTCAATAAAGCAGTTTCCGTATTGTGAAGTGAGCGGAAACCTGACTGAAATTGTTCATACTCAAATAAGCCACCAATTGCTCGAAAACAACTTTCGCTCTTGCATCTTTAACAGCAACATTGTCATTTCTCATCAGATCCTTCATTATCTCATAGAATACTTGAAGTTCGCAGGCCTTCCATTTATGTTCAGCTTTTCTACGTTCACTTTTTAAGGTACGAGTGTGGTCATTTAACCAAGGTACCCCCTAATTAATTTGCAGTGTTGGGGAAGCTACTCTGAAAATATAGTTTACCAAGCTACCAATTACTTCACACTGGAAGATGTTAAGCTACACTAAAGCTTTCTTATTTTATTTAACCTTTATTTAACTAGGAAAGTCAGTTATGAACAAATTCTTCCCAGCTAGCAATGACGAACTGGCCCAGAAGCGGCCCTCTTCCCGGGGCCCAGAACTGATTGAATCGGCCCGGAATCGGGTGTCAGAATTGGCCCGGAATCAAAATGAATGACTGTACATCGGGCCGTTTCCGTCTACTCTACCGGAATTCAGTTGATTTTGCCGGCATCTTACCAGAATCCCCCCAGGAGCGGCCCAATGCAAATTTAAATAAATGTATACAAAATTACCCAATTTAGTAATTTTACCCATTTTCGTCATATCCAGTCTTGTCCTATCGCTGAAAATCCCGTACGGCCTCAGGAGAGGCGAAGGTCGAGAGCCGTGCGTCCTCCAAAACACAACCCCGCCAAGCAGCACTGCTTCTTGACACAATGCAAGCTTAACCCGGAAGCCAGCCGCACCAATGTGTCGAAGGAAACACAGTAAACCTGGCGACATGTCAGCGTGCATGCGCTTGGCCCACCACAGAAGTCGCAATAGCACGAAGGGACAAGGACATCCGGGCCAGCCAAACCCCCCCTAAACCGGACGACTCTGGGCCAACTGTGTGACGCCTCATTGGTTTCCCGGTCGTGGCCAGCTGCGACACAGACGGGTATCGAACCAGCATCTGCAGCAACGCAGCGTGCACTGCGATACAGTGTCTTAGACCGCTGCGCCACTCGGGAGGATCCATCCACAAGCTTTTTTTTTTGATCACAGAAACAAGGAGAAAATATGGAAAAATAAATCATAATGAAATGTTAATTATATAAAGCAGCCCTTGTAATCATCTGCCATGAAAACATAGCATGGTAGCAACACAACATGGCAGCAGCGCAAAACATGGTACAAACATTATTGGGTACAGACAAGAGCACAAAGGGCAACAATACATCAAGCGAAACAGCCACAACTGTCAGTAAGAGTGTCCAAAGTTACCCTTAAGAAAAATACAGCTTACTTAAATTAAGTTACTTAGAAAAAGTAGTTAACTACATCCAAACTACTTCGTGAAAAATGACCATATCTAAATATGAAATGTCATAGACTACGAATTGCAAGAACAGTTCACTCTTGAGTCAGATGTTAACAGAATGTGTAATTAAGCCTATTAAAAACCAAAGTGAGAATTAGGCACACACAAAAAGGTGTTTCAAGTGAGAATTAGGCAAGTTTGATGATGAAAAAGAAAGGACATTCTTGCCTACTTCACCCATATTTTATTATTATTTTTGCAAATAAAAGTAGTGTAGTTCCAGTAGTTATCACTACATGGCAAAAATGTACACTAGCAAGATACTACTGAAAACGCTGCCAAGATTTGAAGTTAGTACAACTACCGCCAAGCTATTGCAAAATGTAATTACATTACTAGTTGAAATGTACAGTAGTTCACTACTCCCCAACACTGTTGATGAATAAACATCCTCCCCACTTAAGTTTCCATGAGGGAGACAGCTTATTTGTTGATAGCTGCAGTGACATGTTAAAACGTGCCTGTAAAAATGGAAAGAGACGCTTGGTATCTATTGAAGTATGTCTCTGCATAGCCTTATAGTACATTCGTCAACATTTTCGAAGCAATACTTAGCATGCAGAGGCTAAAGAGTTGAATTGTATGACAAATGCCCCAATTTGCATGAAACCTAGTCTGTAAAAACAATCTGCCTCAGCAAAATCCTCTGCTCTTATTTTCTATAGGGGTAAGCATTACAGACATACAGATACATTTTTCTCATAATCATAAACCCTTTCAAATGTCAAAATAATATAGCCTCACTCACCTGAGCAACACCTTTTACCGTCTGGAGCGGTGACTAGGCCTAACAATCTGGGGATTTCACTGCTTTCACTTTCATGTTCACCTCGACCAGTAGTGACAGGTAGCTACAGAAGTCTTGTATAACCAACAATATCGCAGCAAAAATGCGGGCTCGAGATAACCTGCGCATGACAGAAGCAAAGATTAAATATTGTTAGAAAGTTAATCATTACATTACCATTAATATTTGTTGAAGCTAGGCCTAAATCCGTGGCAAAACAATTACACACGATATCGAACGACGATGCTTTTAAACCAGACTGAACTTTCATACAGGCTTAGTTTTGAGATATCACAAAGTGGAGTTCTACAGTAGACTAGATACGCTACAGGTCTATCTGTAAATAGCAAACAACTGCTCAGAAAAACAACTTTTGGATTATTTTTGAATGGTTGGTTATTTTGTGCTTGGTTGGCTTTTACTGCATTGATTGCACCTGCCATAACACCTGCTAACATATTTTGATGGTGAAGTCATACTGAGACTATGGTGTCTTTTACAGATGAGCCCTGCATAAACACATCAAGCACTTAAAATATACAATACACAAAATTACAAAATGCATGAAGACAAACACACACATAAACATAAAAAAAGGGTTGTTTGTCTGTCCCCATAGGATAACCCTTTCTGGTTCCAGGTAGAACCCTTAATTGTTCCAGGTAGAACCCTTTTGGGTTTCATGTAGAAGCCTCCGTGGAAAGGCTTCTACATGGAACCCAAACTAGTTCTACCTAGAACCAAAAAGGGTTCTATGGGGACAGCTGAAAAATCCTTATAGGTTCTAGATAGCACCTATTTTTGTAGCCAAAGTATTGTGTAGCCATAGTATTTTCTCCGATAGGGTGGTGTATAACCTATTCTATGGTTTGGAAGACAACAGTCTCCATATCAACAGTTTCATATCGTAAATTATTATAGGCTTTATATAATAGTCACTCACACACATTATATTTCCGGCCAAGATGTGGAATTAATAACTGTGTGTCCGTGGACAAACAATGTCATCACTCAGCTGTGTGTGTATGTGAATGTGTGTGCATATGTGAGCATTGTTATGTTCATGTTTGTGTCTGTGTATAGACCTACATGCGTGAGAGAGTTGTGTGCCCACAGACCAGATGTCCCTTGGATTACATTTTGGAGCCAATGTGTTACTGGACTACAGGTCAAGGGCTTGGGGTTTGGGCATGACCACAAGGTATCATATGATTAGTTAGTATGATGATTTGGCTATACTTGCTGTGTCATGCCAATGCAGCTTTGATGGCTGATGCAGAGCTCTGACAACACTTCCTCTGACATCTTATCTTCCACATACTACTCCATCTCCTCTACCAGAGGAGTGCCTCTGTGTACCACAGCAGTTATTCAAAAGCCTGGTGGGAGATTTTCATGAGGAGGCAGGGAGAGAGGATGAGAGAAGTTGACTTCCTGCAGACAGTGGTAGAATAGAGGTTTGGAGGTCACAGGAGGTTGGTGAAACCTTAGTTGGAAAGGATGGGTGTCACACCAGCCTTCGCTTTGGCTCCCCCTCCTCCTGTCCAGCTCAGGCGTTCGGCGTCGAACCTACTGCTGGAAAACGCCCTTTACTCTTCAGTCTCGCCGAAGAACGCATTTCCATTCCTACGGAGTCCAATGGCGGCGAGCTTTACACCACTCCGGCCGATGCTTGGCATTGCACATGGTTTTCTTAGGCTTGTATGCAGCTGCTTGGCCATGGAAACCTATTTCATGAATCTCCCGAAGGAACAGTTCTTGTGCTGACGTTGCTTTCAGAGGCAGTTTGGAACTCAGTAGTAAGTGTTGCTACCGACGACAGACGATTTCTATGCGCTACATGCGTCAGCACTTGGTGGTCCCATTCTGTGAGCTTGTGTGGCCTACCACTTTGCAGCTGAGCCGTTGTGGCTCCTAGACATTTCAACTCCACAATAACAGCATTTACAGTTTTTATACATGTCAGCAACGTGTGTGGCTGAAATAGCCGAATCCAGCTATTTGAAGGGTTGTCCACATACTTTTGTATACATAGTGTAAGAGCTATAAATAGTTTAGTCAGTGCTCTCTGTCAGAGGTCTTTACAGTGTTGTATGACATTAATGCTTTCATCTGTTGACACTGAAACCTGAATCGCCTGTTACAATTTTAGGTTCCCTGAGTTAAAGTTCTACACTTCATTTTGATCACCACTTGGTGAAGTAATTTATTGTAAAAGAAAAATGTGTGATTCACCTGTCAGGATAAGTAAAACGCTTTTCAATCTGTCATTCTGTCTACATTGCCAAAGAAGCCATGGAGAAGGACAAATGAGGAAGCAATGAAGAAGGCAGGAACCTGGAATGAGGTCAAGAAAACTTCCCAGAACAGAGTGTGCTAAATAACAGGGTAAAAGCTGATGGGCAACTATAAAAGCTCAAACCAAGTTTATTCACGTAAAGGCTCAGGCAGCTGAACAGACAAGGAACATATTCACACAAGTACTGGTATTTAACCCTTTCTCTTATGCTGCACATCCTCCTTGCATCTCTGAACAGCCAATACATCTCTGTTGCTAGACAGAACTCTAGTGATATCTGTTCTTCCTCACTTCATCTGACCTGACCTCGGCCCCAAATTCCTCACTCCTCCCCATAGGATCCCCGATGTCTAACAATTGTCACACCCTGATCTGTTTCACCTGTCTTTGTGCTTGTCTTATCAGGTCTTACCAGCGTGTTTTCCCATCTCACTGCTTTCTCAAGTTCTGTTTCCTAGTTTCCCCCGGTTCTGACCATTCTGTCTGCCCTGACCCCGAGCCTGTCTGCCATTCTGTACCTGCTTGACTCTGATGCGTTTACTAACCTCTGCCTGTCCTGACCCCAAGCCTGCTTGCTGTTCTGTACCTTACTGACTCTGCCCTGGATTACGGACCTCTGCCTGCCTTTGACCGGTCTTTTGCCTGCCCCCTGTTTGGGTCAACAAACATCTGTGATTCTAGCTGTCTGCATCTGAGTCTTATCCTGAGTTCTGATAGTACAAAATGGACATGACTGACCCAGCAGACTCAGACCAGCTCCACAATTCTGTCTTTCTGCAGGGAGCTACCATTGGAAAACACAAGAGTTACTGCAATGTCTTATGGAGGGACTCCATGCTCTGGCAGAAAGCCACGACCAGGTGTTCGATACATTGCTGGAGCAATTCCACGGATTCCCCACTGGGCAGCAGGTCACACCCGTAATCTCCCAGCCCACCCCAGTATCCCAAGAACCCAGCTTATCTCCTCCGGACCGCTACGCTGGAGATTCCCGATTTCGGAACCTGCCGGGGACCTTCTCTCCAGTGCTCCCTCATTTTCAAGCTGCAGCCTTCTTCGTTCCCCTCGAACCGCTACGGGCTACGGCGGTGTGGGAGCAACAGTCTGCCGTCTGCCTCAGTCTGGAGGAGTTTGTGGAGGAAGTTCAGAAGGTGTTTGATTCTCTGTCTGGGAGAGAGGCTGCTCGTAACCTGCTCCAGCTACGTCAAGACTCCCGAAATGTGGCAGACTACGCTGTGGATTTTTGCACGTTGTGAGCTGAGAGTGCCTGGAACCCGGAAGCATTGTTCGACATGTTCCTTCACGGATTATTGGACGTGATCAAAGATGAGCTCGCTGCCCATGGACATTGATTTCTCATAGACTTAATCATCCAGATCGATGGGCGGCTTCGAGAACGTAGAAGGGAGAGGGAATCGTTCTCCTGCGCCTGACTTTCCTGCCACCAACACGCACCATTTACACTTACACGACTCACACCCAGAGCTGTCTATATCGTGGAGCTATGGGACATTTCGTAGCTATCTGCTCATTAAAAACCCAGGCAGTAGATAATAATTCTGCAACAAATGTGTCTGTTTAATTCCTCCAATCTCTGTGCCATTGTCACGACTACCGCCGAAGTTGGTGCCTCTCCTTGTTCGGGCGGCGTTTGGCGGTCGTCGTCACCGGCTTTCTAGCTGCCACCGATCTACGTTTTCTTTTCCATTTGTTTTGTCTTGATTGTACACACCTGGTTCCCATTACGTTAGCTAGCTGACAGCTTGGCTAAACACAAGGTCAGTGTAGGCTTTAGCTTACACATAGAACTGAAGTAGCTGACCATCTTGAGATGGCAAGTCAGTCAGGAGGGGAGAAGTCCTCAAATTCAAAACTTCAAATTCTCTCCATAGCAAAGTTAGCCAGCTGCAGCTATCCCCAAGCTAAGCTATCTTATCTACCTAATATTTCTCTGTCAAATCAGTTATGGTAAGATAGCAAGATGTGTTTCATAACACCTTGCTATGAAAGTAGCT
The DNA here is from genome assembly GCF_023373465.1 of Oncorhynchus keta. Classification (NCBI taxonomy): domain Eukaryota; kingdom Metazoa; phylum Chordata; class Actinopteri; order Salmoniformes; family Salmonidae; genus Oncorhynchus; species Oncorhynchus keta. The sequence continues at coordinate 25,925,066 of NC_068449.1, forward strand.
TTCACTTTAGTTCCAACGTTTCGTCATGTCATGTAAATACATCTTACCTGCGAGTTGAATGCCCGGTCTTGAGTCAGCTCAGCTGTCCTATAACACAATATTCTATAACTGGCTAGTTTTGTCTCGTCTCGTCTGTCCATTGTTAGATCTAATATCCCTACAACAGTAAGCTACATGTGGACATTGCACAAACATCGCCCATCTTGACTGTAGATACATTTATATAGTAAACATTGAGTGTGCTCACGTTACAATATTTTATGCTGTAAATGTCATATTGATGTGCTTATAAAGACAGTATGCCTACACTTACCTAGCAAATAAAAATAAAAATAAATAATAAAAATAAGTGTGTAGAGTACAACTTCAGCTGCCTGACCAGAACAGCATTCTAATTGTCTATCTAACCACACACAGACATGCACAGCTCTCTGGGTGAGGTTCTTTCTTCAAGTCTCCAGTGGGTGATGAAGTCCCTTCCATCTATGTAACGTATTACAGATTATGGAGAGGTGGAGTCAGGTGGCAGGAAGGGTGGAATGCATGACCCATGAGTTCAATAACTACAGGTAGTTGGAAGATGGTACTCTTCTTATACCACTCTGTAGGCTACTGACCAATTTATAACAATTTGTCATCGGTCAGTAGCCTGCAGAGTAATATGAGAAGAGTGGAATTGCTGAACTTATGTAGATAACTTTCAAGTGGAACAGTTCCATGTAGAATAAACCATACTTCATATAATACTGTAGAAACAGTGTTCTGCTAATATAACAATTTGCAAACATTATCCCTTCCTGTATGGCAGGACCGACTTTGGGAAACCGTTAAGTATGGTGTCCCGTATAAGATAGCAGTTCCCTGACATGCTATTGATCGTACCGTTTTGCTATTTGCTGCCAGAGCCATAGCTATATTTCTATTAGAAAAGTGATCCTTCATTTATTTTTGCCCTTGAAAATACAAAATAAACTTGTATAATGTGGTGTCCAAGCCCAGTCCAGGATGAGTCTTTGCCTGGCTGACACCTACTGTTCCCACACAGTAGTGGACCTATAGAAGACACCGAAGACCAATTAGACCTAATTGCATACAGGTGTGAGTGGGCAGTGTGGAGAATTTGAAAGGCATTTCTGCTTTACTTTGAGAGATACTGTGCTACTGTTGTGTGTGTGTGTGGAGCTCTGCAGTCATTTGTATGCCAGGGAATCAGCCAATCCAGGACACGGCTGGACTCAGCCCTTAACTGGTATGGTAACTGAAGTCCAAAAGGAGGGACAGTGGAAAGGGAGCCAGTCCAGGCGCATGTACAGTGCTTGCAAAACATGTACCAATCACTGTTTCCTTTAGAATATTCATATACACAGAAACATTGTTAGATGTGATTGAATTGTTTACCTTTTCTATGCTCGAATTAACAGCGCTGCTCAGATTGTTGACTAAAATCCTCTGTACTAATCTTGCAGTGTCTTTCTCTCCCAGTCTAGTCGTCCACGACTCCACAGTTGATCCGGTGTGCACTGTGTCTTGGGAGGACAAGCTGGGGTGACATTCCTGTGCTCCCTTCACTACTTGGGCAGTGAAGCCCCCAAATGAATGAGATTATAGAGTAGTGTGTTTGAAATGGAGGGAGTACAAGGCTTTGTCACACCTGCTCCCGCTTCCCCTCTCTGGTGCTCGAGGGTGTCAGGCAGCCCATCATTACGCACACATGTCACCATCATTACCCGCATCAGCGCTTCATGGTACTCACCTGGACTCTATTACTTTATTGATTGCCTCCCCTATATTTGTCACTTCCTGAGTTTCTTCCCCGTGTCTGCAGTGTTGTTTTGTTCCCCCTGTCCAGATGCTATCCTTGTTTTGTTTCATGTTGGTTATCTATTAAATATTTACTCCCTGTACTTCTCGTCTCTCGAAGAGGCTAAAAGTAGATTTTGCCTTGGAAATGTTGATAATTTTAATGAGGTGAAAGTGAGGAGGTTGAAAAGGCAGAGGATGGGTTTGAATCTGTTGAAGCTAGCAATAACAAGGTATGTCGGAAGATTGGTGTCAAGTTCCAACTGAGTGAGCAGCACGCCAGTTCGAGTTCTGGAGGTGAAATGGAAGGGGTAACACAATGTTGTGAGGAGCTTGGAGCCCGAGCCTTGCAATGATGGACATGGTTATGGTAAAGATAACTTTGGTCCAGTGGGAGTGAGAATCTTTTTGAAGTGGATGGAACCATCAGCCTTTTGGCTGATCCATGGATGGGTTCAGGTTGGGTGGAGAAGATGGTTTGTGAATGTAACCCTAAGTGGACTTGAGATGTTTGTTCAGATCAGAGGGAGCAGGCACTCCGTGCAAAGCAACTTGGGTCAGGATCTGTTTCTTGCTTTGCTCTCAGGAACAGGGCACCATTTCATTGAATGATCTATGGGTTAGCAATTGAAGTTGAAGATTCCGTTTTTTTGTGACACCTGGCGTTTTGTGACGCAGACCCGGTGGTGAGCGTGGCAAAACAGAGTCACTGTCAGTCATTTTGAGTATGAGTTTTTACCTGCCAATGTCATGTTAGGACATATCATATATCCTGTTTGAGTGTTTGTGGAAAATCTACTGCACTTTTTCAGGTGCAATGTTTATGGTTATGTCGCAGCAGTGTGTAGGAGGGAGATTCTGAGAGGTGTGCAGGAGGGCGTGGGATAGAGGATTGTGTAGTTTGTGGATAACGTTGTGCTTCATCTGTAAGGGTGCACATGTTCCTGGGGATCAGAAGTGTCCATTGCGAGAGAGGCAGGTTGAGGTGCCCAGAGTCAGACACATCAAATGTGGTCGATACCACTCCATTCCAGACATTATTATGTGCCGTCCACCCCTCAGCAGCTTCCACTGGAGTTGTGTAGAGCCGAAGGAGTCGTATGCTGGGGCAGTGAAGAAAGTAGAGGATGGGTCAAGGGTGAAGGATCCTGAAAGGGGGCCAGCACAGAGGGATAGGCCAATGAATGATATATGCTTCAGTAAGGTTGGCTTCTTAGCGTTCATAGCAATGGTTATCAACTGTACTGCAGAAATGGAACATAATTCACAGAAAATAGATGTGGTGGCAGCTGCAGAGAAGTACTTGGGGATACGAGATTTTAAGAATTACAGCATGTGTTGAGTGGTAGTGTCTCACCCTCTCAGGTCGTTGGCCTGGGATAGGATCAGATAGAGTTAAAGTAGTAGAAAAAGGTGATGGGTTTTAATGAGTATAGGTTTTGTTGGTAGGTAATGCAACATATTGGATGCCAACCGCCGTTAAACCTAACCAAAGAAGAAGTCGCCAAATGCTATTTACCTAACATGCAAATCCTATTTAGTTAAATCTATTATCTGAGTTGAACTGAGCCAGTTAGTTTAAACATTGAAAGCAAGCTGGCTACATCCTATGATTAGGTAGCAAGCTAGTATCCAAGTGCCTGCCCTGTATTGACCATAAATGCCAATGGGCTACAGTTATCTGTTAGCAAGTGTCATAACTGTCCACGAGAATCCAAATAGGTCAGATCAGGTGAGCAATGAATAACTTCAATCGGACCCCCTCTCACCTTAGAGTTGGAAGGAAAGAACTAGTCGGGGTTAACGACTCACACCCTGTTGTAAATCAAGGGAGAAGATTCAGGCCTGCACTCTCAAGAGTCACCAAAGGATTTTTCTTTGTTTCAACAAACTTTTTCCCACTGAAACATGTTCATAAGCAAATACTGGAACAATATTTCTAACATAGAACGTGGGGAATGGTCAGAGGTGATCTATAGAACACTGTCATTTTGTTTTATCTTATGATGACATTAAATGTTTTTATAAAGGAAATACTGTAACTTGGAAAGTATACCCACTACATATATTAAGTTTCCATACTCTGCGTTGTGGATGTAATATGAAAAATGAGGAAAGTGTTTTTGTTAAGAGAGGGATGTGATTTGAGAAGCTATAAGAGAAATGCTTTCCCTAACTTTGCACAGTGAGCAGTCACCATCCCGAAGTGAGGTCAGAGAGCAAGTCAATCAGAGCCTTACAAGCGTGCTGCGAAAGGGCCCAACCACCTTTCCAAGGCTGCCCTATTCACCAAAAGAGATTCCTGGCAAATCCAGGCATTTCACATAAATACATTCATGATTTCTTACTCAAAGCGGGTGGCAGTTCGTGGGCAAATTATATGGTTACTGTAGGTTAGAGTAGTTTCTGAATGTACCAATGTTAAGTGTCTGTCCCCCTCTCTCTCCCTCGCCATCTCTTCTTTAACAAGCAGCCATGTTGTTGTCATTCCGCTAGGGATCTGTTTTCAGCACATTAAATCTCCAATCAATAACCGGTGCAAAGTGTGTATGTTTATCCTATGTTCCCATTTAATTAGCTAGTAAATAAATAATTAAACCATGTGTACTACTAAATCATAAGTAAGGCTCAGGTTTTTGCAGATGCAAGGAGGTTACGACTGTTCAGAATGATGATATGATACGAAGTTATGATTAATAAGTTGACTGTTTTATAGATGTCGGATAAAGACCTTTTGGATTTTAATTCGGGAGATGGTAACTCTTTAAAGAACTGCTCTCGTGGTCCCCCGAGATCCTAATGAGTTAATTGTTACATTATTAATTTAATTGTGTAAAAATGAAACAGTTAATTAGATAAATAACAGTCTTCAGATGAATGTGGAAGTCAAGTCAGGACACAAGGTAACTAGCTAACGTGAGCTATGCACATCTTCCTCTGTTGCTACATCACATTAGACATTAGCTTGATATATTTAGCTAGCTGCAGTATCATTTCCCTTCCATCATGCTATCATAGCTAGCCTGGCCTGCTAGCATTATATGTTGTATAACCAAAAATATCTACTAGACAGCTAGTACCAGCTATCTACTTAGCTAACATATGTAGTATATCCCTAATATATTAATCACCCATAGCCTAGCTGATTGAAACAGTAGCTTTTTCATAACCATGACTTTAGTATTCTCAGGCCGCTTTAGAGCCTGTCTACAACCCTATAATTAAAGCTCGCACAACACACACACCCAGCCATAAACTGCCCCTCTCAGTTCCCCTTGTCTCACGATCCCCTGACACACAAATACCTTCTTGCATAAGCACACACACACACTCCACCCCCTCAACTGGGCAGGAGACAGGATCGGACGCCTTCACGGGGCACCAATGAGGCTCCTGCACAGGCTCGGTCAGGACCCTCCTCCAACCTTCACCAACCAGTCAGAAGACAGAACTACAAGAATCAACCTACGTCATTCTATGTACAAAATCCACTGCACACTCTGTTTAGGGACCCTTTTCAGCTGACTCCTTCCGAGCACGTAAAAATGCAGGACAAGATATCTTTTGACTAAATAAACTGCCTTTTGTTACAACTGAAATCCACTCTGTCCAGCGTCGTTGTTTTGCATTCCCTCTCCAGTATGATAACACCAACACATACTCACCAACACTAGTGGTTTGATGGTTGACAGAATTAACCATGTTGGATGTACAGTGCCAGTCAAACGTTTGGACACACCTACTCATTCAAGAGTTTTTCTAAATGTTTTACTATTTTCTACATTGTAGAAAAATAGTGAAGACATCAAAACTATGAAATAACATATATGGAAAAGTGTAAACAAATCAAAATATATTTTATATTCTTCAAAGTAGTCACCCTTTGCCTTGATGATAGCTATGCACACTCTTGGCATTTTCTCAACCAACTTCATGCATTTCAATCAACAGGTGTGCCTTGTTAAAAGTTAATTTGGGGAATTTATTTCCTTCTTAATGCGTTTGAGCCAATCAGTTGTGTTGTGTCAAGGTAGGGGTGATATACAGAAGGTAGCCCTATTTGTTAAAAGACCAAGTCCATGTTTTGTCAAGAACAGCTGAAATAAGCAAAGACAAATGACAGTCCATCATTACTTTAAGAAATGAAGGTCAGTCAATCTGGAAGCTCTGCTACAAGACCTGAGCCCGTCGGCCCCGACATTATACATTGGGTTAGGGCCGGTAGGGCCTGGTTTTTAATCAATAACTAGGGTACCAGCAGGGCACGGGCATCACTAAATTGATCACTACCAGTAACATTTGAAGCCAAGCAATTTGCGCGTGCTCTGCTGCGCAGTACAGTCATATCTGACTAAGACTATAACATAGTGTCAATCCGAAGTGCTTCAACCTTGTCAAATAGAAGACAGGAGAGATTTCACAGAAAATAATAAAGTTCCTTGAGTTTTGTCCGAGTTTAGAGCTACGAAAAGTAGCTAACTGCTCTCTCATCTCTTCATTGAGCAGAGCAGCCCAACCAGGACCGTTGCTATGGATACTCGCAGACTTAGAACCGCCATTAGCAAAGCGAGTGACAGAGAGGAGGAGCAGCAAATGGATTTACTAACAGAGGAAGTTATTTGTGTTTTCGGGTTTCATGTTCTAGGACCTTTCTCTAACTGGTTTGACAGTGGGAATGCTCTCAAATAGTTCAGAGAACATTAAGAAACGACATTCTTCAATGTGAATTTCAGTACTTCAGCATTACATTTCCTCATGGTTTTATTTGAAGTCATGTTCAAAAGAAGATTAAGAAAACTTTCCATAAAACCACAAAACATTAGTAACATTCAAAGAATGTTCTAAGACTGTTATTTAAAAACATATAGTCCTGTTCTCAGCGTCAACAAGACTCTCTCAATCCTCTATCTTGTTAAGTGAGTTCAGATGTGTTGGCTGCACCTGATAGACCAAAATCAGAGGAAGACTCGAAGCGAGAGGGATAACTGAGCTCGAACCTGCCTTCTCCAGCAGGTGGTGTTCTTTCCCCATTTGTTCACTCACTTATGTGAGAAGTTTTTGTATGGAGGTCAATGAAACTGACGAATTTGGTCAACAAAAAAATGTAATGACTTATTTTCTATGTGAGGTTTACTTGATTGAATATATATTTCTTAATTCTTATGTTGTTACGAGTGTACTGATAAAAGTAGTAGGCCTGGGAGGGCATAGGCCCACCCACTGGGGAGCTAGGCCCAGCCAATCAGAATGAGTTTTTCCGCACAAAAGGTCTTTATTACAGACAGAAATACTCCTCAGTTTAATCAGCTGTCTGGGTGGCTGGTCTCAGATGATCCCGCAGGTGAAGAAGCTGGATGTGGAGGTCCTGAGCTGTTGTGGTTACATGTGGTCTGTGGTTGTGAGGCCAGTTGGACGTACTGTCAAATTCTCTAAAAGGATGTTGGAGGCGGCTTATGGTAGAGCTCTGGTGGACATTCCTGCCATCAGCATGCCAATTGCACACTCCCTCAAAACTTGAGACATCTGTGGCATGACAAAACTACACATTTTAGTGTAGCATTTTATTCTCCCCAGTACAAGGTGCACCTGTATAATGATAATTTTTTTAACTAGGCAAGTCAGTTAAGAACAAATTCTTATTTTACAATGATGGCATAGCCCGGACAACCCCTCCCCTAACGACACCGGCCAATCATGGCCAGTTGTGATACAGCCTGGGATCAAACCAGAATCTGAAGTGACGCCTCTAACACTGAGATGCAGTGTCTTAGACCGCTGCGTCACTCGGGAGCCCATGCTGTTTAATTTGCTTCTTGATATGCCACACCTGTCAGGTGGATGGATTATCTTGGAAAAGGAGAAATGCTCACTAACAGGGATGTAATCAAATTTGTGCACAACATTTGAAAGAAATAAGATTTTTGTGCATATGGAACATTTCTGGGATCTTTTATTTCAGCTCATGAAACATGGGACCAACACTTTACATGTTGCGTTTATATTTTTGTTCAGTATAGATCCCCTACATACTGGTCTTGACGAAAATTTTAAAAAGTTAGAAGCATAAATATCATACCCTGGAGAAGGGTATGATATTTGTGCGTTTTTAACTTTCTCACTCATTGTTATTCACGATTCAGGACTATCCATAATCATGGTACATGTAGCATCCACACCAATAAAAGTGACTCCAAAACAAACAAAACATGCATCCAACAAATGTGTAGAGTCACAAGCTTGATGTAATCATTGCATGCTATGAATATGGAACTAAATACTAAACTTTTTACTACTTTAATGCACATAAGTGAATTTGGTCTCCTAAAATGGGTGGATTACATACACAGTGCGGTAATTTCTAAACGATTCACCAGAAATAGATGAACATACCCTCACATTAAAGATGATAGTTGTCACGCCCTGGTCTTAGTATTTTGTGTTTTCTTTATTATTTTGGTCAGGCCAGGGTGTGACATGGGTTAATTATGTGGTGTGTTTTGTCTTGTTTTTTTTTGTAGGTATTGGGATTGTGGTATAGTGGGGTTATCTAGAAAAGTCTATGGTTGCCTGAAGTGGTTCTCAATCAGAGGCAGGTGTTTATCGTTGTCTCTGATTGGGAACCATATTTAGGCAGCCATATTCATTGAGTGTTTTGTGGGTGATTGGTCCTGTCTCTGTGTTTGTTTTTCACCAGATAAGCTGGTTAGGTTTTCACAGTTTGTTTGGTGTGTTGTATTTTCATCTTTATTAAAGATGTATACAAATAACCACACTGCATTTTGGTCCTGCTCTCCTTCACCGGAAGAAAACCATAACAATAGTCTGCACTTTAACCCCACAGTCATTATATCATCAGTGCTGGAGTACAGAGCCAAAACAAACAAAGAAATGCCATTGTCCCAAAACTTTTGGAGCTCACTATGTATTTTTTCTTTACTGACATAAAATCAACCAATCATGATCGTGACAAAGACACACTATGTACTGTTTAAGTGCCATTTTATGCTTGTCACAGAATCCCTAGCTCTCCTCGGCTCTGCCATGTGTAGTGCCTCTTATCTACAATTGATTAAAGTGACATTTAATGTTTGCTGGGAAGGCTAAAGGCGTGACCCTCGGCTGTGGTAAATATGAACACCGCATCACCAACAGGAGGAGAGAAGTAGCTTTGAGCCATTCAGTGAAGAGCCCTGTACATAATGAAGTGGTTATGCTACACTGATTGATATTCTATAAAGCATTCAGAAACTGCATGTTCGTTTACAATTCTCTAGTGAGGCTGCTGTTCTATCTCCCTGACAACATTATTATTTTTTACCTTTTATTTAACTAGGCAAGTCAGTTAAGAACAAATTCTTATTTACAATGACGGCCTACCCCAGCCAAACCCAGACGACGCTGGGCCAATTGTGAGCCGCCCTATGGGACATAACGACCCTGCCATGAGAGTTCTCTGGCCTGCTGCCCTGATGATGGGGAGACAACATCCCCATCAAGTTCCTGCTCGGTGAGATGAGGCTGAAAGTGATGTGTGAAGGCTGAGGATACTGAGTGGTTGGTGTGTGAAGGGATATGTTAGGGTATCTAACTTGACCCATTATGCCCCGCTTTAAAGGACCTGTTTGAAGCCAGCGGGAGAGAAAGATGAAAGTGGGAACACAGAGTGGGCACCATCTGGCGTGGGTCACTCTTTGTCCAACAAAATACAAATCAATGAGGAGGGAAAAAACACAAACACAGAAGAGTATAAATATATTTGTAATGATAATCACCATGAACAAGGGAACACTGATGATGATGGTGATTGTATCAACATGCAGAGAGAGAATCAACATGCAGGTTTTGTACAACTGGGTCAAGTGTTGCTTTTGAAATTATATGGAAATGTGCTTGCCATGGTGATGCTGCAGCCGTGTCAGAAGACTGTTGCCATGACATGAGAAATGTGCTTAAATATATAAAATACGTGTTATATGTACAGTAGCTGTATGTAAAATAACTTTTTACTTGAGGGCGCAATATACTATTATTGTGAACAAAGAGAATAATTAGGTCTGGTGTTTATGTTCAAACAAGAGCGAAATTGTGGTTTAGATATTTTGGGAGGAAAATAGCCACATTTCCTGCAATTCTACAAAGTTTTACATAACTTTTAATGCCTCTTGATGGGTATATGGAGGGGTATTTTGAAAACACAGTATAAGTGGCAGGATACGTGGAGATAAGTCATCGCCATCATTAATGAAGGTATTTCAAGGCAAATATTAAGAATACACAAAATATGAAGACTGAGTTCAACTATGATGCCCACATGCATATTTATATTAACTGCGTTTTATTATAGTTCGCTTACCTTATGCCCAGTCCAATAAAAAAAAGATTAAAGTATACAGTCCCAGTCAGAAGTTTGGTCACACCTAGTCATTCCAGGGCCTTTCTTTATTTGTACTATTTTCTAAATTGTTTAATAATAGTGAAGACATCAAAAATAGGAAATAACACATATGGAACCAGCTTCATGAGGAATGCTTTTCCAACAGTCTTTAAGGGGTTCCCACATATGGTGAGCACATGTTGGTTGTTTTTCCTTCACTCTGCGGTCCAACTCATCCCAAATCAGAGGTAGGACCACGGACAGCTCAGAGGAAACTTCTAGACGGCAGCAGTTCATAGCCACTTTAATGAACTCTACTAACGTGTACATACTACCTCAACTAACCGGTGCCTCTGGACATTGACTCTGTACCGGTACCCCCTGTATATGTTGAAGTTGAAGTCGGAAGTTTACATCCACCTTAGCCAAATACATTTCAACTCATTTGTCACAATTCCTGACATTTATCCTAGAAAAAATCCCTGTTTTAGGTCAGTTAGGATCACCACTTTATTTTAAGAATGTGAAATGTCAGAATAATAGTAGAGAGAATTATTTATTTCAGCTTTTATTTCATTCATCAAATCAAATGTATTTATAAAGCCCATCTTACATCAGCTGAAATCTCAAAGTATTGTACAGAAACCCAGCCTAAAATCCCAAACAGCAAGCAATGCAGGTGGAGAAGCACTGTGGCTAGGAAAAACTCCCTAGAACGGCCAGAACCTAGGAAGAAACCTAGAGAGGAACCAGGCTTAAGAGGGTTGGCCAGTCCTCTTTCATCACATTCCCAGTGGGTCAGAAGTTTACATACACTCAATTAGTATTTGGTCGCACTGCCTTCAAATTGTTTAACTTGGGTCAAATGTTTTGGGAAGCCTTCCACAAGCTTCCCACAATAAGTTGGGTGAATTGTGTCCCATTCCTCCTGACAGAGCTGGTGTAACTGAGTCAGGTTTGTAAGCCTCCTTGATCGCACATGCTGTTTCAGTTCTGTCCACAAATTTTCTTTAGGATTGAGGTCAGGGCTTTGTGATGGCCACTCCAATACCTTGACTTTGTTGCCCTTAAGCCATTTTGCCACAACTTTGGAAGTGTGCGTGAGGTCATTGTCCATTTGGAAGACCCATTTGTGACCAAGCTTTAACTTCCTGGCTGATGTCTTGAGATGTTGCTTCAATGTATCCACATAATTTTCCTACCTCATGATGCCATCTATTTTGTGAAGTGCACCAGTCCCTCCTGCAGAAAAGCACTCCCACAACATGATGCTGCCACCACCGGGCTTCATGGTTGGGATGGTGTTCTTCGGCTTGCAAGCCTCCCCTTTTTTCCTCCAGACATAACAATGGTCATTATGGCCAACAGTTCTATTTTTGTTTCATCAGACCAGAGGACATTTCTCCAAAAAGTATGATCCTTGTCCCCATGTGCAGTGGCAAACCGTAGTCTGGCTTTTTTATGGCGGTTTTGGAGCAGTGGCTTCTTCCTTGCTGAGCGGCCTTTCAGGTTGTGTCGATATAAGACTCGTTTTACTGTGGATATAGATACTTTTGTACCTGTTTTCTCCAGCATCTTCACAAGGCCCTTTGCTGCTGTTCTGGGATTGATTTGCACTTTTCGCACCAAAGTATGTTCATCTCTAGGAGACAGAATGCGTCTCCTTCCTGAGCGGTATGGCGGCTGCATGGTCCCATGGTGTTTATACTTAATAATAATACTTGCGTACTATTGTTTGTACAGATGAACGTGGTGCCTTCAAGCATTTGGAAATGGCTCCCAGGGATGAACCAGACTTGTGGAGGTCTACAATTATTTTACTGAGGTCTTGGCTGATTTATTTTGATTTTCCCATTATGTCAAGCAAAGAGGCACTGAGTTTGAAGGTTGGCCTTGAAATATATCCACAGGTACACCTCCAATAGGCTAATTGACATGATTTGAGTCAATCAGAAGCTTCTAAAGTCATGACATCATTTTCTGGAATTTTACAAGCTGTTTAAAGGCACAGTCAACTTAGTGTATGTAAACTTCTGACCCACTGGAATTGTGATGCAATGAATTAGAAGTGAAACAATCTGTCTGTAAAAAATAAAATATTGGAAAAATGACTTGTGTCATGCACAAAGTAGATGTCCTGATCGACTTACCAAAACTATAGTTTGTTAACAAGAAATTTGTGGAGTGGTTGAAAAAACAATTTTAATGACTCCAACCTAGGTGTATTTAAACTTCCGACTTCAACTGTGTGTATATCCACTTCTGGCGCCGACAGAGATGGCCGCCTCACGTCGTGTTCCTAGGAAACTATGCAGTATTTTCTTTCTTTACGTGTTATTTCTTACATTGGTACCCCAGGTAATCTTAGGTTTTATTACATACAGTCGGGAGGGACTACTGGATATAAGAGCAACGTCAACTCACCATTATTACGACCAGGAATACGACTTTCCCGAAGCGGATCCTCTGTTTTGCCCACCACCCAGGACAATGGATCGGATCCCAGCCGGCGAACCAAAACAACGGCGCCGTAAAAGGAGCAGACGAAGCGGTCTTCTGGTCAGGCTACGGAGAAGGGCACATCGCTCACAAGCATACTACTTGCCAATGTCCAGTCTCTTGACAACAAGGTTGATGAAATCCGAGCAAGGGTAGCATTCCAGAGAGACATCAGAGACTGTAACGTTCTTTGCTTCACAGAAACATGGCTCACTCGAGACACGCTATCAGAGTTGGTTTCTTCACGCATCGCGCCGACAGAAACAAGCATCTTTCTGGTAAGAAGAAGGGCGGGGGGTATGTGGATTGATGGCAGCATTCGCGGGAAACTGAAATTGCGAACCACTGCTTTAACCAGGGCAAGGAGACCGGAAACATGACCGAATACAAACAGTGTTGCTATTCCCTCCACAAGGCAATCAAACAAGCTAAGCATCAGTATAGAGACAAAGTAGAGTCGCAATTCAACGGCTCAGACACAAGAGGTATGTGGCAGGGTCTACAGTCAATCACGGATTACAAAAAGAAAACCAGCCCCATCGTGGACCAGGATGTCTTGCTCCCAGACATACTAAACAACTTCTTTGCTCACTTTGAGGACAATACAGTGCCACTGACATGGTCCGCTACCAAAACCTGCGGACTCTCCTTCACTCCAGCCGACTCGAGTAAAACATTTAAACGTGTTAACCCTCGCAAGGCTACAGATGCACAATCGAGAGCATCATGTTGGGCTGTATCACCGCCTGGTACGGCAACTGCTCCGTCCACAACCGTAAGGTACTCCAGAGGGTAGTGAGGTCTGCACAACGCATCACCTACACCAACCAATGTCACAGGAACGCCATAAAGATCATCAAGGACAACAACCACCCGAGCCACTGCCTGTTCACCCCGCTATCATCCAGAAGGCGAGGTCAGTACAGGTGCATCAAAGCAGGGACAGAGAGACTGAAAAACAGCTTCTATTAACAGCCATCAGACTGTTAAACAGCCACCACTGAGTGACTGCTGCCAACATACTGACTCAACTCCAGCCACTTTAATAAATCAAAAATTGATGTAAAAAATGTATCACTAGCCACTTTAAACAATTCCACTTAATATAATGTTTACATACCCTACATTACTAATCTCATATGTATATACTGTACTCGATACCATATACTGCATCTTGCCTATGCCGTTCTGTACCATCACACATTCATATATCTTTATGTACATATTCTTCATCCCTTTACATTTGTGTGTATAAGGTAGTTATTGTGAAATTGTTAGGTTAGATTACTCGTTGGTTATTACTGCATTGTCAGAACTAGAAGCACACGCATTTCGCTACACTCGCATTAACATCTGCTAACCATGTGTATGTGACAAATTACATTTGTTTGATTTATATATATAATTTACTGCTGCTCTTTACTTGTTACTTATCCATCCATATATATATATATATATATATATATATATATATATATATATATATATATATATATATATGTGTATAAAAACGGTTTTAAGGACAGACAATCATGGAAGATCTGTTGAAGCAATTAGTCACTTCCAATAACACGCAACAAGAAGCAAATCGGCAGCAACCGGAAACCAATCGCTTGTTATTGGGGAACAAAGGAAGTGTCAACTGCAGATGAATATGAACATGCAAAAGTTAACTGCGGAAATCACTGCAGTGAAAATTGCTCAACAGACCACGGGTCTACCCATCGTGGCCACTCGGTATCTGCAGAAAATGCTGCTGAATGATGATGTTGAGGCTTTTCTAAAGACATTTGAGTGTATTGGCAGAACGAGAGGCATGGCCACACTTCTTCACGCACCGAAGAAGGAAATATTAGCACGGTTGGGAGAACTGTCTCTTTGAGGGCACATTGGTTCCATACTTGGACGTATCCACCCGAGAAGGCACACAGATCACAGATGTTTGACCTGCTCCACCTGGCAAAAATATAGCTAGAGCCCGAGACCCTCAATACTGGGGCCATCATGGAAAGAATAGTGAATGACCACTACATCCGGGGCTTACCTTACAAGCTAAAGAAGGTTGTCAGCCAGGGCAGTCCCACCACAGAGGACAGATTGGTGGAGCTCGTTGAGAGATGTCAAGCAACAGAAAAACTGCTCAAACCTAGCCATCTGGACAGAACCAACCAGGAAAAGGGAGGCCTCAAAGAAGGAGGAAGACAGCCATCCCAACTGGAGAGACCCCGGGTTTGGAAATAAATAATTCAAAGGGCGGATGGGGAACGTGGGCGCCAGGATCATGTTTTCCAACCTGAACCAAAGGCAATGAATAGAGAGGTTGATACTGACACCCAGGAGTGCTACCACTGTGGAGAAATAGGACACATCGCATGGAACTGTCCCAAGAAGGAGGAACCCATGCAGGTCGATATTTCCAATCTACACCACTGCCATGTTTCTGCCCATGTCCAAGCCCACCGCCATCCACCGCACCTCAATCGGGTGCAGGTCCAAGGGAAATAAGTAGATGCTCTTCTAGACTCCGGGAGCATGATCTTCCACATCACGCCTTCAGTACTAATGTCACGTCTCTCGTCGGAATGAGGATTGGACCAAAGCGCAGCGTGGTAAGTGTTCATGATTTTTATTTATCAAAACACTCAAACAAAATAACAAAGTGAAAAACGAACAGTTCTGTAAGGCAAATAAACTATACAGAAAACAACTACCCACAAAACACAGGTGGGAAAAAGGCTGCCTAAGTATGATTCCCAATCAGAGACAACGATAGACAGCTGCCTCTGATTGAGAACCACATTCGGCCAAAAACAAAGAAATAGAAAACATAGAAATAAACAAACTAGAATGCCCACCCTAGTCACACCCTGGCCTAACCAAAATAAAGAATAAAAGCCTCTCTATGGCCAGGGCGTGACAACTAACCCACCAGCAGAGGACTGCCGCTCCAACCATGGACATCACCTGTGTACATGGTGCCGTGACTTTACTTCCTTAATCTGATGACTTATCGAACAAACTAACTGTGTTTAATTGTTACCCGATGAAATTAATCACATAACAATTAACTCAGTAGGAATTTGGGGCATCATGGAAACAGTTGTTTAAAGAGTTACCATCTCCCGAATTATACTCTAATGGTCTTTACCTATCACCATCATAAAACAGTCAACATATTAATCATAACCTCGTCTCATACCATCATTCTGAACAGTCGTAACCTCTTGCATCTGCAAAAACCCCAGTCTTACTTATGATTCAGTACTACAAAAATTGGTTTAATTATTTATTCACTAGCTAAATAAATGATAGCACAGGATAACATACCCACTTAATACATTAGGAAAATGTCCCTAGCGGACTGACACAATATGGTTGCTTTTTACAAAAGGACATGGGGGAGGGAGAGAGAGAGAAAAAGAGACACTTATCGTTGATACATGTTAGAAACAATTCTCACAGTAATCATATAATTTGCACACAAACCGCCGCCACTTTGGAGTAAAAAATCATGAATACATTTAAGTGTGACTGCCTATGTTTGCCGTTTATCTCTGTCGGAACCAGCCCTCCTTAGGAAGGGTGATGGGCCTTTCAGCAGCACGCTTGTAAGGCTCTGATTGTCCGAAATGGGTTTGGACCCGTCTCTTCTACTGTTGTTCACTCTGGAGGATGCTCCTTTGAAGATATGCTAGCCAGCCATGTCGATGGTTCCCATTGGGTGATGAAGGTAACATACTACAGTGATTTGAGAAGAGTAGTAGAGTGGTCCCACTTAAATGTGCTTTTCTAGATACTTTTCTTAGGACAACTATTCAGCTTTATCAGTGATTGTCTGGGAGGTGAGCTTCTCTTTTCCACCACGTGTTGGCATTCAGGGTTCAAACCACTTAACACGCGCAGCTGCAGCCATGGCGATGTTCTGGTCTGGGAGGTGAGTTTATTTTTTTCACCTCGTATTGAGGTTCAAAGTTCCAACCATTTCAAACGTGTAGCTACTGCTTCATGCTTTTCTGGTCTAAATGTTAATTTATTTACCGTTCCCCACATTCTCTGTTAGGAATATTTTTCCAGTATTTGCTTTATAACGTGATAGAGTTTCGGCAGGAAACCTCAGTGTAGATAAAGCACATTACTCTGTGAAATTTGAAGAGGGATGTTCTCTCTCCTTGATTTACAACAGGGTGTGAACTGTCAACCCCCCCAGCAGCTCCCTCCTCCCTCTGTGGGTGAGAGAGGGTCTGGTTACTGTCATCCATTGCCAAGCTGATCTGACCCATTCGGATCCTCACAGGACAGTCATAACAATGGGGACACCAAAACTAACCCAACCGCAGATGTAGAGATTAACAACACCAGAGGGCAGTTCAGAGGTAACCTAGGGTTGATTGAAAACCTACCATATCCGGTGCGACTGTCCATATTTTCAAGAACTGTGGAAAGGACTACAGGACAAAGGAGATGACTGTGCCTGTAATAGGGCATGCCAGGTACCATTTACATTTTCCAGTGAAAAGAAAATGAAAACGCTACCAAAAAACTCCCTGACCTATGATAGTGTCAACAACGCAGCCACTGCCAGCTAGCCTACTTCAGCAGTACTGTATCATTTTAATCATTTTAGTCAATAAGATTCTTGCTACGTAAGCTTAACTTTCTGAACATTCGAGACGTGTAGTCCACTTGTCATTCCAATCTCCTTGCATTAGCGTAGCCTCTTCTGTAGCCTGTCAACTATGTGTCTGTCTATCCCTGTTCTCTCCTCTCTGCACAGACCATACAAACGCTCCACACCGCGTGGCCGCGGCCACCCTAATCTGGTGGTCCCAGCGCGCACGACCCACGTGGAGTTCCAGGTCTCCGGTAGCCTCTGGAACTGCCGATCTGCGGCCAACGAGGCAGAGTTCATCTCAGCCTATGCCTCCCTCCAGTCCCTCGACTGACGGAAACATGGATCACCACAGATAACACTGCTACTCCTACTGCTCTCTCTTCGTCCGCCCACGTGTTCTCGCACACCCCGAGAGCTTCTGGTCAGCGGGGTGGTGGCACCGGGATCCTCATCTCTCCCAAGTGGTCATTCTCTCTTTCTCCCTTACCCATCTGTCTATCGCCTCCTTTGAATTCCATGCTGTCACAGTTACCAGCCCTTTCAAGCCATCCTTATCATTTAATAATAATAAATAATATATGCCATTTAGCTGACATCCAAAGCGACTTACAGTCAAAGCGACTTTCGTGTGTGCATACATTCTACGTATGGGTGGTCCCGGGAATCCCCACTACCCTGGCGTTACAAGCGCCATGCTCTACCAACTGAGCCACAGAAGGACCAGGTTCCCTCGGAGAGTTCATCAATGAGCTTGATGCCTTGATAAGCTCCTTTCCTGAGGACGGCTCACCTCTCACAGTTCTGGGTGACTTTAACCTCCCCACGTTTACCTTTGACTCATTCCTCTCTGCCTCCTTCTTTCCACTCCTCTCCTCTTTTGACCTCACCCTCTCACCTTCCCCCCCTACTCACAAGGCAGGCAATACGCTCGACCTCATCTTTACTAGATGCTGTTCTTCCACTAACCCCATTGCAACTCCCCTCCAAGTCTCCGACCACTACCTTGTGTCCTTTTCCCTCTCGCTCTCATCCAACACTTCCCACACTGCCCCTACTCGGATGGTATCGCGCCGTCCCAACCTTCGCTCTCTCTCCCCCGCTACTCTCTCCTCTTCCATCCTATCATCTCTTCCCTCTGCTCAAACCTTCTCCAACCTATCTCCTGATTCTACCTCCTCAACCCTCCTCTCCTCCCTTTCTGCATCCTTTGACTCTCTATGTCCCTTATCCTCCAGGCCGGCTCGGTCCTCCCCTCCCGCACCGTGGCTCGACGACTCATTGCGAGCTCACAGAACAGGGCTCCGGGCAGCCGAGCGGAAATGGAGGAAAACTCGCCTCCCTGCGGACCTGGCATCCTTTCACTCCCTCCTCTCTACATTTTCCTCCTCTGTCTCTGCTGCTAAAGCCACTTTCTACCACTCTAAATTCCAAGCATCTGCCTCTAACCCTAGGAAGCTCTTTGCCACCTTCTCCTCCCTCCTGAATCCTCCTCCCCCTCCCCCCTCCTCCCTCTCTGCAGATGACTTCGTCAACCATTTTGAAAAGAAGGTCGACGACATCCGATCCTCGTTTGCTAAGTCAAACGACACCGCTGGTTCTGCTCACACTGCCCTACCCTGTGCTCTGACCTCTTTCTCCCCTCTCTCTCCAGATGAAATCTCGCGTCTTGTGACGGCCGGCCGCCCAACAACCTGCCCGCTTGACCCTATCCCCTCCTCTCTTCTCCAGACCATTTCCGGAGACCTTCTCCCTTACCTCACCTCGCTCATCAACTCATCCCTGACCGCTGGCTACGTCCCTTCCGTCCTCAAGAGAGCGAGAGTTGCACCCCTTCTGAAAAAACCTACACTCGATCCCTCCGATGTCAACAGCTACAGACCAGTATCCCTTCTTTCTTTTCTCTCCAAAACTCTTGAATGTGCCGTCCTTGGCCAGCTCTACCGCTATCTCTCTCAGAATGACCTTCTTGATCCAAATCAGTCAGGTTTCAAGACTAGTCATTCAACTGAGACTGCTCTTCTCTGCATCACGGAGGCGCTCCGCACTGCTAAAGCTAACTCTCTCTCCTCTGCTCTCATCCTTCTAGACCTATAGGCTGCCTTCGATACTGTGAACCATCAGATCCTCCTCTCCACCCTCTCCGAGTTGGGCATCTCCGGCGCGGCCCACGCTTGGATTGCGTCCTACCTGACAGGTCGCTCCTACCAGGTGGCGTGGCGAGAATCTGTCTCCTCACCACGCGCTCTCACCACTGGTGTCCCCCAGGGCTCTGTTCTAGGCCCTCTCCTATTCTCGCTATACACCAAGTCACTTGGCTCTGTCATAACCTCACATGGTCTCTCCTATCATTGCTATGCAGACACACAATTAATCTTCTCCTTTCCCCCTTCTGATGACCAGGTGGCGAATCGCATCTCTGCATGTCTGGCAGACATATCAGTGTGGATGACGGATCACCACCTCAAGCTGAACCTCGGCAAGACGGAGCTGCTCTTCCTCCCGGGGAAGGACTGCCCGTTCCATGATCTCGCCATC
This sequence comes from Oncorhynchus keta, assembly GCF_023373465.1. Taxonomy (NCBI): domain Eukaryota; kingdom Metazoa; phylum Chordata; class Actinopteri; order Salmoniformes; family Salmonidae; genus Oncorhynchus; species Oncorhynchus keta. The sequence continues at coordinate 25,944,886 of NC_068449.1, forward strand.
ACGGTTGACAACTCCATTGTGTCCTCCTCCCAGAGCGCTAAGAACCTTGGCGTGATCCTGGACAACACCCTGTCGTTCTCAACTAACATCAAGGCGGTGGCCCGTTCCTGTAGGTTCATGCTCTACAACATCCGCAGAGTACGACCCTGCCTCACACAGGAAGCGGCGCAGGTCCTAATCCAGGCACTTGTCATCTCCCGTCTGGATTACTGCAACTCGCTGTTGGCTGGGCTCCCTGCCTATGCCATTAAACCCCTACAACTCATCCAGAACGCCGCAGCCCGTCTGGTGTTCAACCTTCCCAAGTTCTCTCACGTCACCCCGCTCCTCCGCTCTCTCCACTGGCTTCCAGTTGAAGCTCGCATCCGCTACAAGACCATGGTGCTTGCCTACGGAGCTGTGAGGGGAACGGCACCTCAGTACCTCCAGGCTCTGATCAGGCCCTACACCCAAACAAGGGCACTGCGTTCATCCACCTCTGGCCTGCTCGCCTCCCTACCACTGAGGAAGTACAGTTCCCGCTCAGCCCAGTCAAAACTGTTCGCTGCTCTGGCCCCCCAATGGTGGAACAAACTCCCTCACGACGCCAGGACAGCGGAGTCAATCACCACCTTCCGGAGACACCTGAAACCCCACCTCTTTAAGTAATACCTAGGATAGGATAAGTAATCCTTCTCACCCCCCCCCTAAAAGATTTAGATGCACTATTGTAAAGTGGCTGTTCCACTGGATGTCATAAGGTGAATGCACCAATTTGTAAGTCGCTCTGGATAAGAGCGTCTGCTAAATGACTTAAATGTAAATGTAAATAGGAGAATTGCCAAATAGGTACTTACCTTCCAGATTCCTGTAACCGACACTCGAGTTCTCCTGGGATAAGAAGGGGAAAGACTGTCACATGAATTGACGCTGGAGAGACGAAGCAGGTACGGGGAGTAAAACATTTAATAAGCGAGACAGGAACAGCTTATCCCATTCCGAGAATAGATGAGATGATAGAAAGACTGGGAAATGCCTGTTTCATTAGTACACTTGACCTAACCAAGGGGTATTGGCAGGTACCTCTGACCCCTGCAGCCCGTGAGAAGACGGCATTCTCCACTCCAGATGACCTGTTCCAATATGTGCGACTGGCCTTTGAACTTCATGGAGCCCCTGCCACATTTAAAAGGCTGATGGAAAGCATTCTTCACCCACATCAATCCTATGTTGCAGTCTACCTGAACGATGTGATAATCCACAGCCACATGTGGGAGGAGCACCTAATCCGATTTACAACGGTCATCGACACCCTTCGGCAAGCAGGACTCACAACCAACCCAAAGAAATGCACGCTGGGGGTAAGTGAAGAAAAGTATTTGGGCTATTCCATAGGGCAAGGGTTGATGAAACCACAAGAGAAGGTCGCAGCGATCCATAATTGGCCTTGACCAGTGAATAAGAAACAGGTATGGGCTTTACAGTTATTACAGATGTTTCATCCAGGATTATGCAATCATCTCAGGACCCCTGTGTGACCTGACCTGGAAGGGCCAATCTGCCATGGTACAGTGGAACCCTGCGGCCGAAGAGGCATTTCAGAAACTGAAAACGGCCTTATGCACTGCCCCTGTGTTGTATTCGCCAGATTTCTTGAAACCTCTGATTGACCAGACAGATGCATCGGACACTGGAATTGGAGCTGCACTCTCGCAGGAAGTTAATGGAGAGGATCATCCGGTGCTGTACATTAGCCGTAAGACTATTCCCCGTGAAACCAAATAACAACATTGGAAAAAGAGTGTTTGGCAATCAAATGGCCTCGAGTCCTTGAAATATTATGTTCTGGGCCGCAAGTTTGTACTGACGACAGATCACGCTCCCCTTACCTGGAGAAAGTAGAATAAGGACACTAACGCCTGAATCACCCGGTGGTTCCTCAGCCTCCAGCCTTTCCACTATCGGATCGTCCACCGTTCATGTTCTAAACATGGTAATGCTGATACCATGTCTCGTAAGCATGCCATGTTTTCTTCGACCGCTCTGACCACAGGGTCAATGCTGGGGGGAGGTATGTAGCGGTATCAGGGGTTGTGTGGTGGATGAATGTTTTGTTTCTTCGATTTTTGGCTGCCAGGACCAGGGACAGCATTGTGAAGTATTCCCCAGAGGCAGGATCACGGTGTCATGACGTTGGACTGTGGGTAAGGTTTATGACCCCCTCATAAATACCTTTCTCTCCTCTCTCTCTCTTCTCTACTGAAGGACTCTTGAATAGCCTTTGTTAAACATAGAGTCTGGGAACATCAAATGGTGGGGGGAAAGGAACCATATTTCAGTAATCCAACCAGTGGAAAATATGCGTTGGTACTTAATGAATATGATGTCAGTTCGGTTGTCATCTGAGACATTATAACTGATGACAGGACGACATAAACTGTATCTGGGAAAGTCTACACATTCTAGTTATCAGATTCACATGGAATTGTTGTGCAATTTAAATGTTTGAATATGAATCTATTTGTGAAAAGATTTAATTTAATTTTAGCTTCCAAATGAGAGAATTGGGTTTTCACAAGGTTAGAGCTCTGCTCAATCAGTGGCCCCGCCCCTGTGAAGAGACATTGGTTATAAACTATGAAACACACTCTTCTCTCCCTCCACTATATAAGCCCTTGACGATAATGTAACCTTCTGTTCCGAGGACGAGGGTCCATACGTTAAAAAGGACTGACATGTCAACTACAGAACTAAGCCAACCTCAGCGTGCGCTTTGGTTGTGAATGGTATGAACTTTGAACTCTTATTCACGAAAGAAGTGAGACATTCTAGCCGTTGAGTTAGCAACAGCAGCTGTAAACGTGGGCTAGGAAAGGATGGACGACGTACCCCGTCTACCACACAACGACGACACTACAACGTATACCGTTCACCACCAGAGACACTCTTCACCGTGTTGAGCAACACGGCCTTCCATCTACCACCAACCTATTGAAGCGCAGCTCAGAGTTAATATTTATTGCATTTTCCTTTTCCAAATGGGCGGTAATTTAGAATGCATAAGATTCTGTATTTACGATAGAGTAGCTGCCTATGGCCCAATAGAGACATAGCTTCTCCCTTTGTTCCTCAAGTCTTCTCGCTCTTTCACTCAAACCCAACCCCCTTTCTTTGTGTAACCAGCTGTCATAGCTGTTCCGTCCGCCAGGGACATTTTCCTTTATGACATAATTTGTAATCGATGTATGATTCATTCTGTGTTTATGTAATTCTGTGTGATTAGTTAGGTATTTAGTAAATAAATAATTAAACCCAATTTTGTATTGCTGATTCAACTTGTTAGCCAGGGTTCGTGAACCAAGAATTTACAACTTTCAGATGAGACTGAAATAAGGTGACGATTAATATTGACTGCTAATTGATGTAAAATATTACTAGGTCTTTAAGAGTTTATTCGGAAGATAACAGCTCTATAAACACTATTTTGTGGTGCCCTGACTTTCTAGTTAATTACATTTAAATGATTAGCTCTGTCACGTTCGTCATAACGAGGAGACCAAGGCACAGCGTGATAAGAATACATTATTATTTTATTACACAAAGAACACTAAACAAAACAACAAAACGAACGTGACGCTATAAGACATGAGTGCTGACATGCAACTACACATAGACAATAACCCACAAAACCAAAATGGAAACCTAAATAGGATCCCCAATCAGAGACAACGATAAACAGCTGCCTCTGATTGGGAACCAACTCAGGCCACCATAGACCTACCTTTACCTAGGCATACCAAAACCCCATAGATATACAAAAACCCTAGACGTGTTCTTACCCTATGATTTTGAACATTAAAATAAACTGGGAAATGTACATGGCAGGCATTGTTGTCACCTTAACTTGATACATAACTTCTGAGGTGTAGGAAGCACTAACATCAACACCAATCAGCTTACACCACCGCACACAGTTGTGGAAAAAGTATCCAATTGTCAAACTTGAGTAAAATTAAAGATACCTTAATAGAAAATTACTCAGGTAAAAGTGAAAGTCACCCAGTAAAATACTATTTGAGTAGAAGTCTAAAAGTATTTGGTTTTAGATATAAGTATCAAAAGTAAAACTACACTGCTCAAAAAAATTAAGGGAACACTAAAATAACACATCCTAGATCTGAATGAATGAAATATTCTTATTAAATACTTTTTTCTTTAAATAGTTGAATGTGCTGACAACAAAATCAGACAAAAATGATCAATGGAAATCAAATTTATCAACCCATGGAGGTCTGGATTTGGAGTAACACTCAAAATTAAAGTGGAAAACCACACTACAGGCTGATCCAACTTTGGCAGTCAGGCTACCTCTGGCGAGCACATGGAGGGCTGTGCGGCCCCCCAAAGAAATGCCACCCCACACCATGACTGACCCACCGCCAAACCGGTCATGCTGGAGGATGTTGCAGGCAGCAGAACATTCTCCACGGCGTCTCCAGCCTGTCACGTACTCAGTGTGAACCTGCTTTCATCTGTGAAGAGCACAGGGCGCCAGTGGCGAATTTGCCAATCTCAGTGTTCTCTGGCAAATGCCAAACGTCCTGCACGGTGTTGGGCTGTAAGCACAACCCCCACCTGTGGACGTCGGGCCCTCATACCACCCTCATGGAGTCTGTTTCTGACCATTTGAGCAGACACATGCACATTTGTGGCCTGCTGGAGGTCCTTTTGCAGGGCTCTGGCAGTGCTCCTCCTGCTCCTCCTTGCACAAAGGCGGAAGTAGCGGTCCTGCTGCTGGGTTGTTGCCCTCCTACGGCCTCCTCCACATCTCCTGATGTACTGGTCTGTCTCCTGGTATCGCCTCCATGCTCTGGACACTACGCTGACAGACACAGCAAACCTTCTTGCCACAGCTCGCATTGATGTGCCATCCTGGATGAGCTGCACTACCTGAGCCACTTGTGTGGGTTGTAGACTCCGTCTCATGCTACCTCTAGAGTGAAAGCACCGCCAGCATTCAAAAGTGACCAAAACATCAGCCAGGAAGCATAGGAACTGAGAAGTGGTCTGTGGTTATCACCTGCAGAACCACTCCTTTATTGGGGGTGTCTTGCTAATTGCCTATAATTTCCACCTGTTGTCTATTCCATTTGCACAACAGCATGTGAAATGTATTGTCAATCAGTGTTGCTTCCTAAGTGGACAGTTTGATTTCACAGAAGTGTGATTGACTTGGAGTTACATTGTGTTGTTTAAGTGTTCCCTTTATTTTTTTGAGCAGTGTATAAATCATTTCAAATGATTTATATTACGCAAACCAGACAACACATTTTTCTTGCTTCTCCAATTTATGGATAGCTAGGGTCACATTCCAACATAATTTACAAACAAAGCATGTGTGTTTCGTGAGTCCACCAGATCAGAGGTAGTAGGTATGACCAGGGATGTTCCCTTGATAAGTGTGTGAATTGGGCCATTTTCCTTTCAAAATGTAACAAGTACTTTTGGGTGTCAGGTAAAATGTATGGAGTAGAAAGTAAATTATTTTCTTTAGGAATGTAATGAAGTAAAAGCTGTCAAATATATAAATAGTAAAGCACAGATACCCCAATAAACAACTAGTTGTAAGTACTGTACTTTACAACACTGACTGCACACACACCCGCAATTACTATGACAACTAGCATAGCCTTATCAGCAACTGACTGCTGTCTGAACACACAAATCTGATTTGTTCACTTGTAACTTGCTGTTTGGACAGACAGTAGTCCAAAATGGATTTGAAAAACTAAACTGATTTGAGCATTAAGGCCTGCAAGTCTTAAATAGTGCACAGTATTGATCTTCCATTTCTCAAAAATATATATATTTTTCAAATGTCAAAAGGTTATCTACACCATATTACTTTTTCTGTCTCACTCCTTGCTCTCCAATCCTGCCCACTCGTGTTCCCAGGAGTGGGACCTTCACTAAATTGTCAGCTGAAATGTCACATTCAAAAAGGAAAGAGATGGAAAAATAAGATTGAGACCCTGCCACTCATGTCTAGATGAAAACATTGTATCTGACCTTTTACCAGGAAACCAGATTCAAGTGAGCCATCAGACATGGGGATTGCACGCCAGGATTGTGTGTGGTTGGGAGGGGATATATTTTTTATTTTTTATTTTACCTTTATTTAACCAGGCAAGTCAGTTAAGAACACATTCTTATTTTCAATGACGGCCTAGGAACAGTGGGTTAACTGCCTGTTCAGGGGCAGAACGACACATGAAGGGGGTGAGAGAGAGGGGGATAGGTATATAGGCACAGGCTGACACATATGAAGCCAGACGTAAAAAAACTGTCAACCAGAATAGTATTTTTTTTTTACTACACCCACAGTTGTCACCACTTTATGCATCTTAAATTTTACTTGGAGTCTATATGCTGGACACAACTTTACATGCTGCTTTTCAAAAACACCTCAGTTGTTAAAAAGTACTCCATGTTTTTACACAGTATCAGCATTTCTACAGAGCAAGGAAAACAAAATGATTCAGGTGCAATATGCAGATATTGCACTGCCATTTCCTGGTTGTTAAAATTAGAATAGTTTGCCTCATTTGAGTTTATGTGAAAAAACAAGCATCTAAACCGCCACGAAATATCTTTTCAATAACCAAAAATGTTGTATTTTCATAAGTTTGAAGCTGGTGTACAAAACCGAAAGCAAAAGACGCAAAAACAAAACGTAAGAATGGGAAGCATATAAATAGTGGACCTAGAACATATCTAACACTTAGACTTGCTTCCAATGAGAATGAAAATATACAACTATAAAACTCACGTCTATAAAACTCAAATTTCTATGTGAATTTGGTCGGGTTGCCCAAAAAGTTACATATTGCAACTTTGAGAGTGCTGCGTAGCTGTGATCTAGTTTGCATGTATATGAAAACTGCACAAAGTAGCTACCACCAGTAGTATGGCAAATGTGAGCAAGATATTTCAGACAGCTTTACAGATTGCTGTCCAGTTTAAACATCCAAATTAAATCCTATGTGTTCGTTCTGGCAGTGTGCAGGTAAGGGTTATGACCCTCCAAGTACCTCCTAACCTCTCTTCCGTGACCATGCCTATCTATCTTACTCTGGACACATTCACAGCGAGAGCAGCTGTGGAGGTGGATGGATGATCTTCTCAGTTAGATTCCTCTACTACAGCCCCAGACACCACTTCACTGCTGTCCTGCACCTCAAGATTCTGATCTTCATCTGGGAGACGCATAGAGAGAAGTGTCACACTCAGATAGGGAAAGAGTCACACACACACTTTGAAATTGGAGCAATAGAATATCATGCCAGGTTATCCTACCTGCAGTCTGGTCCTGTGTGGTCTGAAGAGGTGTGTGTTTGTAGGGCTGTATCCCACTTGGGACCTCAACAGAGTTGGGATCCTTAGGGGGCCAGCGGAGTTCCCCACTCTCCACATTGCCCCCAACAGAGGGCTCCACCACAATAGAGGGAAGTCTCTTGGACAGCTTGGGATTCCTCTCATGGGTATCAGGGAAGATCTGGACACAAGAAGTATTCCAATTTAGTAATTTAGCAGACACTCTTATTCAGAGCGACTTACAGTTAGTGCATTAATCTTAAGATAGCTAGGTGAGACGACCACATCAAATCCAATTTTATTTGCCACATGCGCCGATTACAACAGGTAGACCTTACCGTGAAATCCTTACTTACAAGCCCTTAACCAACAATGCAGTTAAGAAAATAGAGTTAAGAAAATACTTACTAAATAAACTTAAGTAATAAATAAAAAGTAACACAATAAAATAACAATAAGTGGGGGTCCATGTTAGTCAAGGAATTTGTAAATTTAGGTAGGGGTAAAGTGGCTACGCATAGATAATAAACAGTGAGTAGCAGCAGTGTAATAACAAGAGGGGGGTGGGGTCAATGCAAATAGTCCGGGTGGCCAATTGATTAATGGTTCAGTAGTCTTATGGCTTGGGGGTAGAAGCTGTATCTCAGTATGGTGTATTTACTCTTTATTAGAGTGTTTTACTCTTTTTAATAGGGATTTGAGATCCTTGCAATGAGAGCTCATACAACATTTTACAAGACAGATCTGATAGAGGAATTCTAAATTCCTTTAATGTTTTAATTGCCAATACCAATTAGCACTCATTTCTAATTCATTTAATGAGTTGTAAGTTCATTAATTATGCATGAAGTAGATCGAGACCAGTCTTAAAAGCCAGGTTAAAGAGCGTTTAATTCCAGAGAGTACTAACCCATACACAGATTTCCACAGGTTATAAACTCAAAATGACATCATCAGTTTCCCACGATAGCCCCGTTGTTTTTTGTTTAGGTCCGGAGATGCTTTCTACTCCCTCATAAACCAGACATTACAACCTGTCTAAAAGATACAGATTTCTCTCAACAATGGAACAAAACCCAAACATTCTTATCTTGTCTGAAAAGCTTTTTCTCCCCCTTGACCTTCCCAAGAGGCACAGACAATCAAATTAGTTCTGCTTACATTTTCAGTAACAGCTTAACCAATAACCTTTACTTTTCATATCATAACATAATAGTATTAGAATAAATGGTTTCTAATCATTAACGAATACATAATTGATCATCTAAACTATATTTTCCTCTATCAATCCTCCCTTTGATCAAATATTATACATTCAATTCTACATCTAGTTTTATTTAATCATAAAAAATGAAAGTATAAACGAACTTAACTAACCTTTTTATAGAGGTTCATCAGATTATCATATGAATAGACACATAATCAACAAATCAATTATAAATGTTCATCCAACTTTCCAAATATCATTAATCAAATCTAACCTTAACTCCAACTGTTTTTAAACCTACATCAGAATCATAACTCTTCCTTCTGGATTTTCGTCACGACCTTCATTAAAAAACAGTTTAATCATGGAAACAAATTACAATCTAATTCCCCTTCATCTCAACACTAGCCTCATCAAACATAAATTCCCCACAAATGACAGATCCAGATTCGTCCACTTCCTCTGTAGATATGCCTTCAGTCCTCCACGGGTCGGAACCTGGAATTGGCCCATAACGGCCCCATCTGTAGTGTCATTGATCTCTCTATAGTCCTGGAAACAATAACTTTCATACATACACGCAATCAACCACGTACGTACAAGACTAACACAGTCACACAGGTTAAGGTGGCCCATAACACCACATTTTTCCATAAATACTGTCAACCCAATTTAATTCAGAGAAATATCCACCCCAGAGTTTCTGCCAACCCGTGAGCCAGGGTGGTCAAACCAGCTGAGGCTTCGGGCACTGATTCGTCCGGAGCTATGCCATTCGGGATGAAAGTACAACACATGTTCCCGAAGATCACACATACCCCTCCCTTTTCAGCCAATAACATATCCAATGCAATTCTATTCTGCCAAGCCATCAGGCTGGTTGCTTCAGTCTGTTCTGCCAAACCTTTAATAACCCTTCTGGTAACTATAATTCTAAATTTGGTTGAGTGACTGGTGGATTGATGGATGGATGGATTGAGGCAATAGTAGACTCACCTGAAAGGGTATGCCCTGATCCCCTGACACAGCTGCAGCTACACTGAAGTCCTCCATCACAGGTTCCTGTGTGTTAATCACCTTAGTCATCCTATGAACAACAAGGCAATACCATTGTTGTACACACTTTCATGTAAATAAACGGATGTGGTTTATGTCTACCTATAATACATTCACATAGTGCTACTCACTGACACTCAAGAAATCCAATGTAATACTTTTATAATCTCCCCTCTTGGTTGCTCTCTCCTCCCTCCCTCCCTCGCTCAGCTCGTGCTTATTTTTTGACAACATTGATCAGAGAGACACGAGAAGTGCAAAGCAAGCCTGTGGTCCAACGAGACAACCAATCATTGCCCTTGAAGTTGAAACTAAGTACAGGGTACTGTACTTAGTATCATATGCAAATAGGCATAAAGCAATGTGGCACTTCAAAAACAACAAATTCACAAAATATTAAGACTGTGTAGAATAAATTTATCTGAACCAGGATTTTTTTTACAGAGTTTTCATGAGAATGTAAGCAGCATACTAAATGGGTATCATGATGTCTAAATGCTGCTTTTTAAAATTCCTCGTACTGTGGTACATTTTTAAGACAATTGCTCATTTATTCCTACTCAAAAGCATGTCTTGTCCCTGGACGGTATTCCAGTGGTCACTTTGTGTCTTGACCTCTTGGCCATCCTAGGTCCAAGGGAAAGGCTTTTCTCTTACTCATTACCAGTAAGTGAAGACATATTTACCATGGTTCAATGTGATTGTGAAAGCTTGGGTAAGGCCAACACATTGCTGAGGGTTAAGATATGGTATGTAGTGTTACTCCATACAAACACACCCACCTAATTATGGCATGAGTGTGAAACTGTGAATCACATCCTGTGAAAATAAAATACCACAGCATGATGTAACAAGGGTGTTTGTGCAGGATGAATGCAGATGTAAAGAATGTCATCAAGGTGCATCCAACGATTCAAAAGCAAAGTCTGCATACCATTCCAACTCAATAAAGTGTTTATCCTGTCACTCTGACACACAGGCTCCAAAACAGTTGGTGTTAGTTATATTTGTCCTATTTGAGGCCCAAGCAATATTGTTTAGCTGGAGTGACTGATAAAATGCACTCACCTACATGTATATCCAATAATTTCATAATTTCATATTAGTGAGGCCTAAGAAATAAGACATAGGAAAGGAGGCCAGTCTGGTATTGAGATACACCCACGTCCTTCTATGACACAATATGGTTGCAATAATCCAGCACTCTCCAAAATTAAGACCCATATTGATAACTCGATGAACTATCAGTAGTAAACTGTTGAATACTACATTTGTGAACTCTATTTTCTATTATTATAGGATATTTTAGTTTGTCCTAAACCATTTGTTGTTATACACAAACTTTTTACAGGCTATTATTTAACTGTAACTGTGCGCACCTTAATAATCATGCCTACCTGTTCGCAGCGTTTATAAACGTATTGTGTCCTTTCAAACTGTGTTGAGGTAGGCTAGATGTCCAGTGAAAACACTGCAAACAGTATATTTTCTTCAGAATGTCTTTTTTTTCAGAACAGTGATAGAAATCCGGTAGACAAGTGTCCATATACACCGTAACGTACCCAATGAAGTTTCCCACACACGCGAGTGCTGGAGAATGCGCACTTTCGCACTCGAGTCGACTTCACGCCACAGTTTACTTCAAATCCAAATAAAATAAAATTGTATTAGTCGCATACATACATTTAGCAGATGTTATTGCGGGTGTAGCGAAATGTTTGTACTGAGACAACGGGTAGGATAGAGAGAACAGAGCAATTGATTATTCTGCCAAATGTATTACCCGAGGACTGTACACTATGACCATATGCAAAATTATGTACTGAGTAGTTAGAGCCATGAATGCTGATTGGCTGGCAAATTCATGAAAACACAAATGTGTTTTTCTTTGTTTTTATCTAAGGTTAGACATAAGGTTAGCAGTGTGGTTAAGGTTAGTGTTACAGTTAGGTAATACATTACATTTTAAGAAGATAAATTGTAGAAATGTGGGATTTAGCCAAAATTATGACTTTGTAGCTGTGATCACTACAAACCAGGTTTCCAACCGTTTTATGTGAGTAAAGTAGCCTATGTTGGATAAAACAGTAATGACAGGCCTGATGGAAACTTTTTGGTAAACTTTCCAAATGTCGACAAAACTACATTTGCTAGACAAGGTGGGATCTTTTAGTGTTGGTAAATGGAATTATGCAACAAATGTTGTTGGAAACCCTTTTATGTGCAAATATTGATATGATAACTATCATATCGTAAACTTGGTGTCACACCCTGACCATAGTTTGCTTTGTATGTTTCTATGTTTTGTTTGGTCAGGGTGTGAGCTGGGTGGGCATTCTATGTTGTGTGTCTAGTTTGTCTGTTTCTGTGTTTGGCCTGATATGGTTCTCAATCAGAGGCAGGTGTTAGTCATTGGCTCTGATTGGGAACCATATTTAGGTAGCCTGTTTGGTGTTGGGGTTTGTGGGTGATTTTTTTTTTTCCCCTGTCTCTGTGTTTGCACCAGATAGGGCTGTTTTGGTTTTTCACATTTCTTGCTTTTGTTAGTCTATTCATGTATAGTTTCTTTATTAAAGAACCATGAATAATAACCACACTGCGTTTTGGTCCGCCTCTCCTTCGACACAAGAAAACCGTTACACTTGGAGTCATGCAATGACATGTACTGTGGTCCTCCCACTACAACTCCTCCCACTATCCGGAAAGCGTGCTGTTTATTAGGCTACAGATGATATCAATTATATTCATTCACAGGTTAGTGAAAGTGCAAGGTGATGAGCTTGATGCCCCATTCTAATAAATTTTGATGGTCTTATTCTGGTGGCATGATCATCGATGCTTGGCAGTCTTTTATCAAATAAAAATGATGTTGCTCTTCTGTCCATAACAATCTCATAATGTAGGCTATACATGCTCTCTGGCCCAGGAAATCCCAAACTCGGTCCTGGTCCCCCGGGTGCACATTTTTGTTTTTTTGCCCCAGCACACCATAGCTGATTCAAATAAATCATCATCAAGCTTTGATTATTTGAACCAGCTATGTAGTGCTAGGGCAAATACAAAAACGTGCACCCAGAGAGGGCCCCAGGACCGAGTTTGGGAAACCCTGCTCTAACCAATAGCGCCAGTATCTGCGGGTGTTGGCTAGAGCGCACATGCCAATACCAGAGTGGGCACAAACTGCTGTATATAACGTAACATTTTTTGTGAGAACCATCAGTACAGTTGAAAATTTGATGGAAACCCATTTGACTTGATTTTTTTTGGTACATGCGAATTTAACCGCAAAGGGTATTTTCTTATTTGAAATATGTCATCACGCACAGCATTGTATCTGCAACAAGTCAATTTGACGGAAACACATTTCGGGTGGGAAATGTGCATATTGTTTTTATGTGGATTTTAGAATATTTGTATGAAAATCTGTCGCCATTTTTATTTAAATCTAGCTAGTGACGACCATAAAACATGTGTAGCCTATAGCCTAAAGAATGCGCCATTTCGACCTAGCCTGCTACATGTCGACCATGCCTCCACAACAGAACACCTGCGCCACTAGCTGTTTCCAGTACCCTGTACATTTTTTTGTGGACATTTAGAAAGTCTGCATAGAATATTGATGAGACAATTGCCTGCCATGGTGCGTTTCCATTGAACTGTCTTGTGTTGGGAAAAAAACACTGGATATAATTACATCGCACCTAAAACAATACATATATTTTTTTTCTCCCAAAAACCTAGTGTCGAATAAAAGTTACGTTTTTCCATCATCTATTTGTGAAAAGTGTGCATTAATAAATTGGTGACTGCCTGTATGCCCTCCCAACTATTATTCTCATGTCTCAGGAAGTCCGCAAAAAAACAGTATGGATAGAATGCAAGAATGGACGAATATATGCCATATTCCAATCATTCTCATGTGCCACAATATCGCCATGGTCCGTGTGAGATTTGCCCTCCTATTAACCCTTGTGTTGTCTTAAGAGTCAAAAACGACCCACCACTATGTTTATCAGCAGAGAAAACCCCCCTAAATTATATTTTTTCAACTTGAAATTTGATGACTTTTCCTAGAGTGACCTCATCATTAGCAAAAGTCAAACATTGCCTTTGTTCATATTTCCATGAAAGCTGTACACTACCAGGGTACAAAGATTGTTTTAGTGTCATTTTTGACCCGGCAGTTATAAAATCATTTACACACCACAAACAACACACAGATCCACACACACACAATGAGAAATTTAGATTATGTGTGCTACTGATTGAACTCAGACAAAACTAAAACTTTCTTGTGCGTGTGCAGCATCTCCCCTTCACGACCCCACACATGACCCCTCCACAACCCCACACAAGACTCAAGTTCACAGACAAAATAAACAAAATTTCTGACAAAATAAACATTTTTGAAAGCATTGTTTACTAATGGGGAATGCAGTCAGAGGCTATAAAGGTGCTGCAGATGACAGTCCCCCCAGTTCTCTCTTTGCTGAAGCCATGAGTGCATGTTTCAGTGCCCAACAGGTCGCAGATCTGATTTCTTCAGATGTCCAGGAGGAACAAGAGAACAATGACTTAGAAGAGGAGAAGGTATCTGAAGACGAAGATGGGGAAGAATTACAACCCAGAGCACAAGAAATCATCTTCAGATGGAGAAGAAATCCCCCATGCTGAAAGACATTTTTGTCAAAGAACAGCAAAATAATATGGTCCTTGTCACCATATGACAACCAGGGCAGGATGGCAGCACAAAATGTCATAAAGATGACCCCAGTGCCCACAAGACATGCAGTTGGCCATGCCCAGGACATCGCCTCAACATTCTACATGTTCATCACACCAGCCATCTAAAAAATCATCCTGGAGATGACAAATTTGGAGGGTTTCCGTAAATATGGAGACAACTGGAAACGGATGGACGAGATTGAGCTGTATCCCTACATAGGGTTGCTAGTCTTAGCGGGTGTGTATTGGTCCCAAAGCGAGGCTACATGTAGTCTCTGGGATGCAGAGAGTGGAAGTGTGATTTTCAGTGCCACGAAGTCGCTGAAAGTCTTTCACACTTTCTCAAGAATGCTATGATTTGATAACTGTGAGTCAATACCTGCAAGACGTGTGAGAGACAAACTGGCGGCCATAAGAGAGGTCTGGGAGAAGTGGCTGGAGCGTCTGCCATACCTCTACAACCCTGGGTCTGAAGTAACATTGGATGAGCACCGAGTTCCATTCAGAGGTACCTTTTTATTTTCATATCTGTAATGTATGTGATTTTGACTGTTAATTTTATTATGTATTGCTGTAATATAATTAATTTATGTGATTGCTTTGTATGACACTAACTACTGATAGTAATCTCTTTTGTCAAAAGTTCGCTGTCCTTTCTGGCAGTATATGCCCAGCAAGCCAGCAAAGTATGGCATTAAGATGTGGCTGGCCTGTGACGCATAATCCAGCTATGCTTGGAAGATGCAAGTCTATACAGGGAAGCCGACTGGTGGAGGCCCGGAGCAAAACCAGGGGATGTGAGTTGTGCTTGATGTGACAGATGGACTGAGGGGGCACAATGTCACGTGACAATTTTTTCACCTGTTATGAACTCAGCCAGCAGCTCGTGAAGAGGAAGATCACCATGGTTGGCACAGTTAGAAAGAACAAGCCTGAGCTCCCCCCTGCACTCCTCGCAACAGGGGGGAGAGAGGCCTACTCATCAAAGTTTGTCTTCACCCCCACCACCACTCTAGTTTCTTACCTCCAAAAAGAGGAACAAGAATTTGGTCCTCCTGAGCACAATGCACAAAACGGTTGAGATCAGTGATCATGAGGACAGGAAACCAGCCATCATCCTGGACTACAACCACAACAAAGGAGGCATGGACAACCTGGACAAGGTGATTGGAACTTACAGCTGCAGGAGGATGATGCCCGCTAGCCCCTGGTCATCTTCCATAACATCATTGATGTGTCCTCATACAATGCCTTTGTGATATGGAACAAGATCAACCCTACCTGGATGCCTGATAAGCAGAACAAGAGGAGGGTGTTCCTGGAGCAGCTGGGAAAGGCACTTGTAACCTCACACATTCAAAGAAGGGAGCGCCTCCCCTGCACAGCAGCCTCTGCAGCGCTTGTGAAAACTATTCAGGGGGCTGAATCTTGTCCTGATGAACCTGAGGCTGTAACTGGGGCAGGCAAGAGGAGGAGATGCCCATTCTGCCCCCCCAAAGGACTGTAAAACAAATACTATGTGTTGCACCTGTGAGAAATACATCTGCAAAGTCCATGCAAACACACGTGCTAATTAGAGTTGATTGATTTATGTTCTTCATTTTTGTTTTGTATCTATTATCTTATTTTATTATTTTTTATTGTTGTTGTTTATACACCTTGTGGGTGGGGGCAATGGTTAAAAAAATGGGAGAAGACTAGTATTTTGTAGTTGAATTCTTCATTGTACAGTATATAAGAATATATCACTGTTGCCAAAAAAAGTTCAAGACTCTTGTTTCTGTTCAATAAAATGCTTTCCAAACTACTTTCTGCACATTTCTGCTATTTCCTTAGGCTATACAAGTGCTATCTCTAGCTAAAAAAGGTATGTTTACACCTATGCGGTACCTTTAGCAATAATAATAATAATAATAAACCTCTACTTTAGTAAAGCAAACAATTATGACGTGTGTTGTAATAAAAACGAGTGGTGTCAACGGATTAAATGCAGTCTGCATGGTGATGAGAGAAAACCCAGATATTCACAAAGTTTGTGATGAATGACAGGTTGTTTCTCCATGCAAAATAGATTTGGGGTTTTCAATTCAATTAAGCTGCTTTATTTTAGGGGTTTTAGTGAAGGCGGGTCATTTTTGACCCTTAGGACAAGGGGAGTATACAGAATGTTAAGACTACACAAGGGTCAATCTGAAATGATTGGATTGTGAAATTTACAACCAGCCAACCAGAAAAGCAAGGCGAAGCAATTCAGGCATTCTTGAAAGTCAAGACAATCCTTTTCCTGCAATAAAACATTATTTTTAGAGTTGAAAATAGATTTAGCAAGCAGTAGGCATTTAGAATTAAATATGGAGTGTAGCTTTATAGTTACATGATGACATCATTTTCCTCATGTACCTTCAAAATGATTAGGCAATCATAATTTATTCGAAAAAAACTGTTTCCATAATAATTTGAAGCAATAAAGAAAGTTAGACAAAATAAAAATACAGCCCTGTCAAATGGATAACATGTTGGTGATCTTTAGATCATTTGTCTACGGTTTCCATTACACGTCACAATGTTTTTTTTGTTGCAACATTGATTTTGTTGAGTTAACTTGGGCAGTGGCAACCCGTCATTCAGGGTTTTTAATGTTATTTTGACATTATTACATGTCACATATCAGTTTGCAAACAATGTAAACATATATATGTCATTATTATCATGCAAACATGGTCTCATTTTTGTTTTCTTGAGTAACGCGGCTCCAAATTAAGGTGTTTCAGCCTAGCTCAGTGCCTTCCATGGTGGTGGGGCAAGCCAGCAGAAAATATGGAGCATTGCGCCATAATTGGCTCAGTATTCTGTCACTCATGGGGACACTACGTCATCGCCAAGTCTAAGGGTAGAGCTAAAAAAATCAAGCCCCTTGGGTGCTGCCATAGAGTTACGTCACCGTGTTTCTAGCCACCGCCGATCCACATTTAATTTTCCATTTGTTCTGTCTGTCTTTTCACACCTGGCTTCACTCAACTAATTACTTGTTTATTATGTAACCCTCTGTTCCCCATGTTGATTTTGTGAGTGATTGTTTACTGTATTTTTGGTCTGTCATGGTGTGCGTGTATTTGTTACTTTGTATTTTTTACATTTTGAGTAAAAGTACGTTGATTACTCATATCTGCTGTCCTGCGCCGCCTGACTCTCTACACCAGCTACACATAGGACCTATTACAGTTACATTAGAGGTGCCAATCCAAGAAGGCTCAAGGTCATTGGCCACAGATAAAAGGACATCAAATCACATTATTTCTACAGTAGCTTTGATTGGACTGATCATGTCAAAATCTTAGATAGCAATCCTTTTTAATCCTTGTCATATGAAGAGAAATAATTGATAAAACGTATCGGTACTCATCGACCATTGGACATAAACATTACACAACAAGCTGGAAATCGCAAATTCAACAATGAGTGGTTTGGAAGGAATCAGTGGCTTACTGCAAGTATTGAAAAGTAATCATTAGCCTGCTATTCAGTGGAATGGCTGTGTGGTCCCTAAGATTAAAGGTCTGTTTTCCTAGTTTAATAATATTATGAACATTCAACATTGGCCATGCTGTCAATGAAGTAAAACAACTGTTAACTCGGAACTGCAAAATCGGACTTTAGTAAGTTCAAGACAACTGGGAACTCGGGAAGAACAAGCTACGACTGGGGAAATAAGTTTTCCAACTCTGAATTGTACATCTGGAACTCAAGCCTCTTTCTAGAGCTATGAGCTAGATCACTGATGTCATCAAGAGTCAAGCTTTTTTTTTGTTTTGTTCCCAGTTGTCTTGAAAGCACCATACATCCAGAGAATGGCAGACTTTGATGACAAAGTTTGATGACAAAATTTGCCCGCAAAGGACCACCTTCCTGTTCAAGTGAGCACAGCACAACAAGGTGAGTCCAAAAATGTTTTGTATGCTGCTGCATAAATTATGTGACATGCCAGGGAGATATGTACACTGTAGCTAAGAAAGTAATACAAAGTGCATGTTGTGTAGTAAGCTGTTAGTAGCCCATGTGCCTCACACTAATAATTTGGTCTATTTTCACCTCTTAATTTTGCCTACTGTTCTGACTTGGTGGTGCACATGTAGCCTTATAACCTGATTTTGAGAAATGTAATCATCAAATATTGTAAGAGCTTTCATTGTCTACTTGTATGCCCCCTTTATTTATCCTACGGTTCTGACTTGTTGTACAGCAAGAATACTGTAAGAATGGCCCATGTTCTGAATTCTGTCACTGTACAATTCAAAAGTGCTGAACAAATAGTTATTTTGACTACGTCCGTCCTAGCTTGCTCATTAATGTCTTAATCGATAGTACGGATTTCCTCTTATCCCGCGCCACCTTCCTGTTCAAGTGAGCACAGCACAACAATGTGAGTCCAAAAATGGCTTGTATGTTGTTGCATAAATGATGTAACATACCAGGGAGATATGTATACTGTAGCTAAGAAAGTAATAAGTGTATGTAAGCCATCATTGTAAATAAGAATTTGTTCTTAACTGACTTGCCTTGTTAAATAAAGGTAAAACATTTTTTTTCCAAATATTATCCACTTGTCGTCCCCTTATGCCATAGTTTGTACATCTCAATTATCAGTACAAACCACATTTGTTAATAAGCAAGTCAGCCATTTCAGCTATGTTTTTTAAAAAGGCAGTAAATGAGGCTGAATGAACTGTTTTGCTGCCAGACAAGGCTCCGCTGATAGCCATGTGTAACAGTGGTAAGATGTTGGGACTCTGCTGTTGGGACTCTGCTGTTGGGACAGCTTTATGTAGGCCCTAACAGTTTGTGGGCACCGTTTGTTACCTACCGTCATAGTGCAATTAATGTATTGTTTAGTGTTGTGTTGTGTAGTGGCTTTACTGGCATGTATCCCACGTTTTTTTTGCCCCTACAAGATTTACATGCTAAAATCACCACTGAACCTGGGTCATTGGAAACCTACCCATGAAAAAATAAAAGAATCGAGTAGGCCTATTGAATTCACACATCGTATCAGGGCTGCTGGAAAACATGTAGCGAGGGGAAATTTGCCACAGCACTATTCAATCAGTTTGTTTTAGTTTAATGAAATATATTGACGCAAAGTCTTAAAAAGTTCGATTTGCACACAATTTCTCTGTCCTTCACATCGTAGTGCTGTAGCATTCTCTTTACCAATCAGATTCACGGAAATCGCAGGTCGGGGCCGGGCACAACACACAAAGCTCAAGGCGTGCTCCCTACTTTCCTCTTGTATTTATTTAGCAAGCATGATAACCAATTATGTATACAAACTCTGGATTGCTGAAGCTATGTTCTGGCCAATGAGAGCCTTTGAAGCCACTGGTTCGCCATATTGGCTCACCACAGAAGGAGCAGTCCTCCATCGGAATGGATGGAATTCTACAGTATTTCAATTAAATGTTTCAAGGACATAATTACATGCATTTAGGTATTATTTTGCTGTAGTGGGGACAGTAACAGAACTTTCAAATTATACTTTAAGGAAAATCTTTTGAAATATTTTTGTATTTATTATTTGCATGTTTAGCTCACATAATATAATGTAAAAGTATGCATTAAGGTGTCTGTAATACTGTATAATAAACGTGGCAAAAACAAATGTTGACATTGATAAATGCATTTCTATGGCTTCCAAAATAAAAAAAAATACAACGATGGGGAACTGTCTAACTAACATTAGACAGTTAATACAGACATTCTCACCTTTGCCTCGATTCGGCAGCCTCGTCCAGCATTTGTATTTCTTTATGATAGCCACATTAGCAGCTAATTAACATTTCAGTTTTGGGGGTTAAGGTGAATATATTGATAAAAGTCAACTTGTCCTAGAGAGATTTACACAGTTATCAAAACGTCACGCCAGGGTAAGCCTACACAAAACACAGCCCTTATTTTAAGTGTTTCTAAAATCCCCTATGGGAAAGATGTATGGTGGGAAAACCATTGGAACCATTTCCCTGTTTGACTGTTAGGTTTTATGGGTATTATCACTCATACTGTGGTACTCTATTGCGCACAGACAAAGCTACATACTTCTAGTAGAACATCTCTGGCACAGATTCAAATACAGGCTGAAGTTGGTTTATTCGCAGCCTCTTCACCTTTTTACTCAACGCAGCTTCTTTTTTTATTTTTTATTTTATTTTTACAGCTCATGCTGCTTTTAATCTTTTAATCATATCAGAGAATGTCACAGATTTCTTTGCCAATACTAACCCATTTAAATCCATGAAAAGGTATGTGAATAGACTAGCAGTACAGTCATTGCAGACACCTCCACCAGTAAGAATTACCTGGCTATGCTATTCCCCAGCCCTAATTCCCATGCCTCAGTCTACTACCACACACACAAACACACCTCAGCCTTGTTACCCAACCCAGAGCTCATCACCTAATCAACATGACATAACACTATTGATAGAATGTATTCCAATGGTGGGATATGTATTGTCATGGACCTATAGGTCTATGTCTATATAATTATATAAACAGGTCCACACCTGGTCAGCCCTGATAAGGGACAGATCAACATTTACTGGGGGGAGAGGTGGTCCAAAATAAGGGAGGGTTGTCAAACTTTTTTTTTTTGCTTTGGGGAGGCTTTTGTGTTTTTTTGATCGATAGATAGATAGATAATAGATCATTCTACCCAAAAACAATGACAATTTTATTCAACCAGTGGCATATGGGCTTTTTAGGTAACCCCACTTTGTCAAAGGCCATAAAATTCCATTCCTAGTGCGCCTCTCCAGGGTGCCGTCCCAAAAATTATCTAACATAAATCATGTAGCAAATAGGATATGGTACAAATAGTGTGCAGCCTGTTCTATAGCCTACAGGCTGGAGATAAATGTATGACAATTTACTGAGACGGACAATTTTATATGATGCCAGATTCTCAGATCAAATAGCTTAAACTAAATGGCCCTCAATCAAATAAAAAATGTGCTGTCATGTTAATAAACAACATATCCTAAAAACAGGACAGGTCAAAGTAAAATGGACAATATGGAATAGACAATCACATCTGTTGTCCAGTTGTTTCACCCCATTGTCATGATCAGTGGTTTTAAGTTTGAATCTGTACATTTTTGACAAGCTGATCATAGCAAAAAATAAAATATTTCTGCATTTCCTGTTGTGTAAACACATTGCAAATAGACTCATGATAACTCCTGATAAAGTTGGGTAGCTGATATTCAGAGCTTAAATAGTCAAATTGATTAGTCAGGACTAATAAAGCCATTGCTATGGCCTGTTTTACAAACGGTGAGCCTACCACATGGATGGGCATTCATAAAATGTCATTGTGGGTCATCATGGTAGGTTGCACCCCAGTAAGCACAATACTTTTTTTGGTCCCGTCTGGAAGTCTATTTTTGTGTGTGTTTTTCAAACGGTAGGCTTACCACATACATGGGCATTCGTAAAATTCAATTTCAGGCAACACTGTAGGCTACCCCTCAGTAAGCATGGACCGACACCGACTCCTTTTGGCCGTCTTTTTTTGGTGCTGTTCGGACCGGCCTTGATTTCCACATCAATGGATATTATTTTTTGGTCCAGTCCGGGCCAAATCTGAACCAATCATAGACTTCTATGTTTGGTTCAGATTTTGTCCGGTCTGGACCAGCCTTGATTTCGCCCAAACATAGACGTCTAAAATACTTTAAAGTACTACTTAAGTTGTTTTTTGGGGTATCTGTACTTACTTTACTATTTATATTTTTGCCAACTTTTACTTTTACTTCACTTACATTCCTAAAGAAAAGAATGTACTTTTTACTCCATACACTTTCCATGACACCCAAAAGTACTTCCGTCAATCCGTCAATAAAAATAGAAAATACAATTGTGCCGTCTGGTTTGCTTAATATAAGGAATTTGAAATGGTTCATACTTTTACTTTTGATACTTAAGTACATTTTAGCAATTCCATTTACGTTTGATACTTAAGTATATTTAAAACCAAATACTTTTTAAAATCAAATAGCATTTTACTGGGTGACTTTCACTTTTACTTGTATCTTTACTTTTACTCAAGTTTAACAATTGAGTACTTTTTTTTATAGGTCTTTAGTCGGGCCTCTTAGTAGGTTCTCTCTAGATCAGAGATTTCAAATTGAAGGACATTCAGTTCAGCACTGTGTTTTCTCTTCAGCCCTTTAGTATAGGCAATGATCTGTCCCCTCACATAGGCTTTCAATGTGTCCCAAAGAATGAAACTGTCAGGAGAAGAGGGTTTATTTGTCAAAGTAAAAAATATTGATCTGCTCTTTGATAAATGTACAACATTCAGGTTGCTTTAAGAGTATAGAATATATTCTCCATCTATATGCTCCATTTACCTTGGTAGGAATGGAGATTGATAATACCAGAGGAGAATGGTCACAAAGCAATCTGGGGAGATAATCGATATCTAACACTTTATGAAACAGTTGGGTTGATAGCAAAACGTTATGTATGCGTGTGTGTGCTGTGTGGGTGTGAATAAAAAGAGTAGTCCCTATCCTGTGGGTGCATCAGTCTCCAGGTGTATAGTAAATTGGTAAGCTTTGGTAAGAAGGGGGGGTTTATCAGAGGACCTATCAAAAACTATATCTAAACACAAATTACAATCTCCTCCAGCCAGTAGCCATCCTGGTGGTGCTTGGACAACCTGAAGGAAGCCATTCTGAATAAACATATGGTCATCGAATTTAAGAGCATAAATATTCAATGGTGTCCAAGACAAAACAAACCTGCCTGAGGGATCAGACATGGTGTTGCTGACACAGAAGGGGATATGTCTACTTATCAAAATGTCAGTTCCTCTTGCTTTGGAGTTAAAAGAGGACGCAAAAACATTCCCTCTTTAATTTCTTGTGTTCACTGGCTGTAAGATGTGTTTCTTGTAAAAACACAATGTCAGCCTTTAATTTGTTAGGGTATGTATAGACTCTTTTCCTCTTAACCGGGCTGTTAAGACCTTTTACGTTGAATGTGACATTTTTTTGTGGATTAAGCATGGTTTGGGTTTCAAATATATAACTGAAAGGTCAGGTAATATTTCAACTTTAGTTTGAACACTGAAGTGACCTATGTGTCTCTAGGAAGGAAACGACATTAAACATAGAAAAAAAAACATAAACCCCACCCACCCTGATTGTCGGACTAAAACCACAATCCCGACAATCAAACATGAAAACACTAGAAATACGTTGTTGCTCGCAAGCATCTATGACAAATCAGGACAGGTTGTTTCACTGCGCAGCCATTACGAACACTGGCTGTAAAACAGTGATCACTAAGGTCATTACAGAAAACACCAGACTGATACCTATCAGGATTACTTGTGAGGATAACATCGAGGGGAATAGCATTTTCTGGGTGTTTGGAGTCATACCTTGTGGGATTGGTGATAATCTGGGAAAGATTTAGGGAGTCCCATTGCTTTAGGACTTGGTCAGGTGGTTTAAGCATGTCCCAGTTTAGGTCACCTATCAGGACAAATTCAGACTTAGTGTAAGGGGCCAAGAGAGAGCTTAGGGCAGGTAGGGTGCAAGCCGTTGCTGATGGAGGACGATAGCACCCAGCAACAGTCAAAAAAGAGCTATTTGAAAGTTTAATGCTTAAAACCAGCAAATCAAATTGTTTGGGGACAGATTTGGTGGAGACAACCGAGCACTGAAGGCGATCCTTGGTAAAGATTGCCACTCCTCCACCTTTGGAAGACCTGTCTTGCCGAAAAAGGATATAACCAGAAAGGTTAACATCAGTATTCAAAACACTCTTTCCTAACCACGTCTCAGTAATAACCAACACATCTGGATTGGAGCTGTGAACCCACACTTTCAATTGATCCATTTTAGGTAATAAGCTTGTAGTGTTAACATGCAGAAAACCCAGGCTTTTGCGAGAGCAGAAATCAGTGAAGCACAAGTCAGAATTGGGGCAAGCAACAGTAGATAGGCCAGGGTGTACATGCACATTTCCAGATATCGTCAACAGTAATACAATCAAAGCCCGGCATAGCACAGGGAGAGCTCTGCAGTGCTGATTTATGACATGTGCATCAGATGGCAACCAGATCATATTGTACAGCAATTTCATCAGGTAACATGAATACAAAGCCGGCGAGAGGTGGTTAGAATAGGATGGGAGGCCAAAGGTCTGTGTAACCAATAGAGAGTCAGAGTCCCGAGTGTGCGAACAAACATAGTCTGTCCCATGGTTGGGTAAAGAACGTTTGTAATCAACAAAGTATGCAGGAGTCATGAGGCAAATAGCAAAATAACAAAAATGCACAAGAACAAAATAAAATATACAACGACTTGGGGCTAGCCATTGTAAGTTCAGATTGACTCGCCCCAACAGTGTGTGTGTGCTGGAGGTGAGCTAAAGCTCGGGAGAGAGGGGTGAGTGTGGCGGAGGTACCTGCACCAGACAGGGGTAGACAGGCCAGGGCAAACAGTGAACAGATCGCCAGGTGGAATCCAAGCAGCAGTGCAGCAGGCAATGGGAGTATGTGTCACACCCACTTGGATAGACATTATACTGGGGGGTCATTGACAACACACACACATTAGGTTCTTCTATCCTCGTGGGGACCTCCAATTTATTTCCATTCAAAATCCTATTTTCCCTAACCCCTACCCTTACCTTTTACCCTAACCCTAATTATAACCCTTATTATAACCCTAACCCCTAATCTTAAAATAGCCTCTGTCCTTATGAGGATGTGAGAAATGTCCCTGAGGTAGAATTTTACTTGTTTTACTATCCTTGTGAGGACTTTTGGGGATTTTAGGTCCCCCAGATAACATTTTTGTCAATCTTTAGAACATTTCACCAATAGCTGCCATTTCCATTACACATGTCACAATGTTGTTTTTAAATAAACCTGGGAGGAATGGAAACCTGCCTAGTCTCTGGTAGGCTATCAAACGTACTTTAACTTTCAAGTCATGTTAATTGCAATTTAAAGGACAGACATTCTTCAGTTGCAACACCACTTATCTGGAGCTCATGAGATTTCCTTATTTGATCTTTCATTGAAATTTGATCATCTCACTTTTAATTTAACCAGATCTCAGAAATGGAGATGACATCACATTATTGGACATCACATACAGCCTGCACTGTGTGCTGCACCATTCATCTTGGTATTCCATTATGAAGCTCACTCAATTCCCCTCAGAGCAGGTGAAGAGTTAGTTGACAATCTACCTCTTATTATGTTATATGGAAAGAGTAGGATACATTAGGCTACTGTAAGCCTACAGTTACAACACTTCAGGGATTTGTTTGTGTTGTGTGTAGATAGGGAAATTAGAGAACGGGTAAACGGTCGGACTGTCTGACTGATTCATTGTAAAGCCACAGATGTAGCTTGGAGATATAACTCACTGCCATCCTCTCAGGCACTTCACTGACACTGCTCTTACACAGCTGACAGTTGTATTCATTCTGAGCAGTGTGAGTAGAACACTACCAACCTCTAGTGACAGCATTCAGGTACTACTGCATCTGTTGTTACCTGCAACATGACTGCAACACTTGAACTTCAAGGGCGTTCCCCAAACATACAGCTTTGCACATTTTGTGTGTGGGGTCTCTAGGCCATCAGATGGAGAACCACTAGCCGGCCTCCACGCAGTACCCTGAACTTAGTCACTGTTACTTGTCAGAGTCGTGTGTATAGGTGGCAGGGAAGTCAGGCGCAGGAGAATCAAACTGAGTGTAATGTAGTATTTAATAACAAATAAACGAAACATACTCCAAACACTAAATGTACCAATAAATAAAGTGGGTATGAGGACCCGTCGCACACCAATACAAAAACCAACACAACACTGAATAACAAACAATCTCTGACAAAGAATTGAGGGGAAACAGAGGGTTAAATACACAACAGGTAATGCATGGGATTGAAACCAGGTGTGTAGGAAGACAAGACAAGACCAATGGAAAATGAAAAATGGATCAATGACGGCTAGAAGACCGGTGACGTCAACCACCGAGCACCGCACGAACAAGGAGAGACTTCGACTTTGGTAGAAGTCGTACATTACTAGCCATCTACCACACATTATTCTACCCTGCACCTTAGAGACTGCTGCCCAATGTACATAGTCATTGAACAATTGTTACTTTAATAATGTTTACATACTGTTTTACCCACAACATACTGTATATACTGTATTCTAGTCAAGACTTATCCTATATAACTACTGCTGTACACACCTTTTATATTCATATATATGTCCATAATGTAACACACCATCATATACACTACCGTTCAAATGTTTGGGGTCACTCACAAATGTCCTTGTTTTTTAAAGAAAATCTCATTTTTTGTCCATTAAAATAACATCAAATTGATCAGAAATACACTGTAGAGATTGTTATGGTAAATGACTATTGTAGCTGGAAACTGCAGATTTTTTATGGAATATCTACATAGCGGAACAGAGGCCCGTTATCAGCAACCATCACTCCTGTGTTCCACTGGCAATAGCTAATCCAAATGTGTCGTTTTAAAAGGCTAATTGATCATTAGAAAACCCTTTTGCAATCATGTTAACACAGCTGAAAACGGTTGTCCTGATCAAAGAAGCAATAAAACCGGCCTTCTTTATATTAGTTGAGAATCTGGAGCATCAGCATTTGTGGGTTCGATTACAGGCTCAAAACGGCCAGAAAACAAAGTGCTTTCTTCTGAAACTCGTCAGTCTACTCTTGTTCTGAGAAATGAAGGCTATTCCATGTGAGAAATTGCCAAGAAACTGAAGATGTCACAAGTCCTCAACTGGCAGCTTCAACCCGGTGACTCCAGGATGATGGCCTTGTAAATTCAATTGATTGGGCATGATTTCGAAAGGTACACATCTGCCTGTATAAGGTCCCACATTTGAGAGTACATGTTAGAGCAAAAACCAAGCCATGAGGCCGAAGGAATTGTCCGTAGAGCTCAGAGACAGGATTGGGTCAAGGCACAGATCTGGGGAAGGGTACCAAAAATGATCTGCAGCATTGAATGTCCCCAGGAACATAGTGGCCTCAAATCATTCTTAAATTGAAGAGGTTTGGAACCACCAAGACTCTTCCTAGAGCTGGCCGCCCAGACAAACTGAGCAATCGGGGGAGAAGGGCCTTGGTCATGTAGGTGAAACACAATGGTCACTCTGACAGAGCTCCAGAGTTCTTCTGTGGCGATGGGAGAAGCTTCCAGAAGGACAACCATCTCTGCAGCACTCCACCAATCAGGCCTTTATGGTAGAGTGGCAAGAAGAAAGCCACTCCTTAGTAAAAGGCCAAAATGCACCTCAAGACTCTCAGACTATGAGAAACAAGATTCTCTGATCTGATGCAACCAAGATGGAATTCTTTGGAGAAAAGCTGGTACCATCCCTATGGTGAAGCACGGTGGTGGCAGCATCATACTGTGGGGATGTTTTTTAGTGGCAGGGACTAGGAGACTAGTCAGGATCAAGGGAACGGAGCAAAGTACAAAGAGATCCTTGATGAAAACCGGCTCCAGAGCTCTCAGGAGTTCAGACTGGGATGATGTTCACCTTCCAACAAGACAATGACCCAAAGCATACAGCCAAGACAACGCAAGAGTGGCTTTGGAACAAGTCTCTGAATGAGTGGCCCAGACAGAGCCCGGACTTGAACCCGATCGAACATCTCTGGAGAGACCTGAAAATAGCTGTGCGGCAACGCTCCCCAACCATCCTGACAGACCTTGAGAGTATCTGCAGAGAAAAATGGAAGAAACTCCCAAATAAAGGTGTGCCAAGCTTGTAGCGTCATACCCAAGAAGACTCAAAGCTGTAATAGCTTTCAAAGGTGCTTCAACAAAGTACTGAGTAAAGGGTCTGAATACTTAAGTAAATGTAATATTTACGTTTTTTGTTTTTAATATATTTGCAAATAATTCTAAAATCCTGTTTTTGCTTTGTCATTATGGGGTTTTGTATGTAGATTGATAAGGGGAGGGGGGGGGGGAATAATTCAATCCATTTTAAGAAATGTAAAGGGGTCTGAATACTTTCAGATTGCCCTGTATATAGGGTTGGCTACACTTCCAGGATTTCAACCTAGCTCGCTAGTTACCTTGGAGGTTTCTCAGATGATCTGATGAGAATCTGAGGAAGATATGTGACTTGTCACTCTGATCTTAAAACCGCGTCTCGACAGAAATACATAATAAAATCAAATAAATGAATATAGGAGAAACACTACGCACTCTGTAATATGTGCACACATACCACCAAGTGTGGGCCTACCGCTGTAATGATGTTGAATTATTCATAGATAGTCTGTGGCTAGCCAGCATACACGATCCACTATAATGGCCAGTAGCCTGCTATAGAAACTAGCTCACTACTAGGTTGCAGGATATGACATGTCTGTGGAGAAGGTACCAGGAATCTGAGTGCCATTTAATGTAGATACATATTGCAGTAAGGAAATGCACTTCTTAATATTTTAGAAGATTTATTATGTATAGTTTTGCTAATACATGTATTACATCAGTGGAGAATAAGAGCAACAATCAAAGTAACTCTGCAAAAGAAGTGATCAAAATCAAGTATATACATAGGCATTTTCAATTTTCCAACTATACACAAATCCAGAAATGTTTTTGTTAGGTACAGTATACATTATGGAAAATTAAATCTATGCATAATTCTAATCAAAATATAGTTGCATCAATATATTTTTCTTTGTTTTTTACTATGATTACAAGCATTACATTTTAGCAACATATATTTATTTCATGGTAATAAGTGTTCAGATTGCAATTCTTCCTTATGTGTTGTGTGTTTTTGTTCTATTAATGTTGCATGGTTTGTATTTATATCACTACGTATTAATTAAGTATTTTGTATGGTTTTACAGTGAAATAATTGTAAACATATTTTCAGAGTCATAATCATTGATTCCTTATATTTATATATTGCTGCCCAGAAGTGGAATAAAGAGCAGAAATCAGAGGTAATTTATCAATGTATATGGCAGTGGATTAACAAGTTTCTCTCCATTATACGTACAGCAGGACAACCTGCAAATTCAGTAAAATGGTCTCAATAGTAGTAATTACAATAAAGTGACAATATATTTATATTTAGTGTGTACTAAGTAAACAATCAAAACATTTAACTGTATATATTAAAACTCTGTCATAAATTAAAGCACAATTAATTATTAAGAGCACAATAATAATATGACTGATATTACTTCTCAATTGAGGGATTCATCATATTCCTCCAAGTCACTCCAATTCAGCCCCATCGAAGAATTTCATTTTTTCAGAATGCATAGTTTCTTTCATCTGTTTGATAGATGAGGCGGTTTCATCTGAGATGGGCTCAGCCCCAAACACATGTGTAACTCTTTGAGTTATGACAACCGTTTCCTTGTCAGTGCCTGACATTTCCCTAATTACATGCCTCTTAATGACTGTTTGCCCATCACTCTGTGTTTTGTTGGTGTCGTCCACTGACCAAGATGCAGAGGAAGCTCCGGCGGTCCCTGTCTGCAATCCAAAATCTGTTAAGAGCGTGGCTTTCTGTGTGTCTGGTATTGCTTGTATATTGGATGTGATGACATGTGTACCAGACTCCAGTTTTAGGGTGTCCACTGATGAGGAGGAAGCTCCAGAGGACATTGGAATGGTGACCTTCTCTGCCAAGTAGGGTTCAAAAGAGATCATTTTTGTCCTTGCTGTGGAGGTAATGATATTACCTTGTATCTCAGTGGCAATAGGGTCAGAGTATTTCACTGTGACTTTGGTTGGAGAGGCCAATGATGGAGCAACTTGTTCGCTTGTGACTGTAGAACTGATATCTGCAAAAGCATCCGATGACCGCACTGAGAAGGTCAAGCTGGAATCTTGTTCCACAGACTCACCTGCAGGGCTGTTCTCACTTGCTTCTTTCTCAGAAGTATCTTTTTCAAAAATTTTGGCAGATTCTGAAGGAGAAGATGTAGGAAACTTAAACCAAACAAATTTGGATTTTTCTTTCGCTTCTTCCTCTTCTTGGATAGACTGGGTTTTAGCACTGGGTCCTTCCCTTGAGCCTGTGAGCTTTTCTTCCACTTCCTCTAATGCAGGGACATAAAATTCAACATCAATGCTTCTTAATACCTCCCCAAATGTTGTCAAAGTCAACTTTGGTGAAATCTCTGGTCCTTGTGGTTCCACATGAATTTCATTCTTCTCCAAAATAATATTTGGACTTATATCATCATGTTCATGTTCATTCTGTCGTTTGGATTTTGAAATGCTCAATTTGGGCATTTTGAAGGTCGGAAGTTTGAATTTACTTGGTGAGCCTTGACCTTTGCTGGGTAAGCCATGGCCTTTATCATCAATTGTCAGTTCTGAACTGTCAACACCATGAACATCCACATCAGCTATTGTCATTCCTTCTTCAACTGAGGGCCCTGCAGATCCAGCAACATGTAGATTAACTTCACTACATCCTTTAATGTCAACTGTATCCCCGGGTTCTGTCAAATCAACTGGAAAGGAAGCTCCTAGTACTTGATCTAGAATTTCTACACCAGGTACTTCAATAACCTTCTCTTTATCAGAGACATCTACTGCCACCTTTGAAGTTGAACCAAATGTAGGCAATTTGAATGTTGGCATTTTGAATCTTGAGGGGGAGCCAACAGCTTCTTTTACGCCAACTTCAATCTCTGGAGCTTCAATTTTCACTTCAGGCACTTTGAACTCTTTTCCATCTGGGAGTGAAATGTCTACATTTGGAGGAATCATAACAATCTCAGGAGCCGTAATTTCAGATCTTGAGAAAACTATTTTTGGAAAGGTTATCAGCGGTTTCTTCACCCCTGTTTCAATTATTTTATCCTCTATGTTTGGTGTTAGTAGTTTTCCATCAACTGAAAAACCTTCATTTTTCATTTCAACTTGACTCTCTGGAGCTTTCATTTCTACATATGACTCTTTGACCACCTTTCCTTCAGGAAGAGATAAATCCACCTTTGTAAGACTGACATCAACCTCGGGTGCTTTCACATCTGGTTTTGAAAACCATCCAAATGACATCCTGGGCTTTTTCATTTTTACATCCATTTCTGTAGCAGCTCCCTCAGGCATTTCAACTTCACCAGAAGGCACTTTGAGTTCAATGCTTGGTGGTTGGACGTTCATTTTGACCTCTGGTAAAGTGACATTTTCATTTGGTTTACGATTGACATCTATAGATGGACCTTTAAGGTCAACACTTGGCTTTTCGATGTTAAATGCTGATATTGTCAGCTTGGGTTCAGGTATTTCAGTTCCATGAAACTTGATGTCCTTGTCCAAATCAGGTACCTCTATTGTGACATTTGGAGAAGCTGCTCCAAATTTAGGGAATTTTAAAGTTGGCATTTTGAATCTTGAGGGGGAGCCTACGGTATCTTTCACATCAACTTGAATCTCTGGACTTTTCATTTCCACCTCTGGCTCTTTGACCTCCACCTTTCCCTCAGGAAGAGAAATATCCACCTCTGGATGACTGATATCAACCTCTGGTGCTTTCACTTCAGGTTTTGAAAATCCAAATTTGGGGAATGACATTCTTGGCTTTCTCATTTTCACATCAATATCTTTAGAACCTGCTTCTGGTATTTCAACTTCAACAGAGGGCACTCCGACTTCCACATCAGGTAGTTGGAGGTCTGCTCTTCCCTCTGGTAAGTCGACATCTACATCTGTCTTTGACAGACTTAAGCCAATTTCAGGACCTTTAACTCTTGGCAATGAGAGTCCAAATGTTGGTAATTTAAATGTACTTCCTTGTCCCTCAAGCTCAATATCATGTTTCATTTCAATTTGAACATCTGGAGATTTAATTTCCACGTCTGGCTCTTTGACCTCCACCTTTCCGTCTGGAATCGAAAAATCCACATTTGTAAGACTGACATCAACCTCGGGTGCTTTCGCTTCTGGTTTTGAAAACCATCCAAATGACATCCTGGGCTTTTTCATTTTTACATCCATTTCTGTAGCAGCTCCCTCAGGCATTTCAACTTCACCAGAAGGCACTTTGAGTTCAATGCTTGGTGGTTGGACGTTCATTTTGACCTCTGGTAAAGTGACATTTTCATTTTTTTACGATTGACATCTATAGATGGACCTTTAAGGTCAACACTTGGCTTTTCGATGTTAAATGCTGATATTGTCAGCTTGGGTTCAGGTATTTCAGTTCCATGAAACTTGATGTCCTTGTCCAAATCAGGTACCTCTATTGTGACATTTGGAGAAGCTGCTCCAAATTTAGGGAATTTTAAAGTTGGCATTTTGAATCTTGAGGGGAGCCTACGGTATCTTTCACATCAACTTGAATCTCTGGACTTTTCATTTCCACCTCTGGCTCTTTGACCTCCACCTTTCCCTCAGGAAGAGAAATATCCACCTCTGGATGACTGATATCAACCTCTGGTGCTTTCACTTCAGGTTTTGAAAATCCAAATTTGGGGAATGACATTCTTGGCTTTCTCATTTTCACATCAATATCTTTAGAACCTGCTTCTGGTATTTCAACTTCAACAGAGGGCACTCCGACTTCCACATCAGGTAGTTGGAGGTCTGCTCTTCCCTCTGGTAAGTCGACATCTACATCTGTCTTTGACAGACTTAAGCCAATTTCAGGACCTTTAACTCTTGGCAATGAGAGTCCAAATTTTGGTAATTTAAATTTACTTCCTTGTCCCTCAAGCTCAATATCATGTTTCATTTCAATTTGAACATCTGGAGATTTAATTTCCACGTCTGGCTCTTTGACCTCCACCTTTCCGTCTGGAAGCGAAAAATCCACATTTGTAAGACTGACATCAACCTCGGGTGCTTTCGCTTCTGGTTTTGAAAACCATCCAAATGACATCCTGGGCTTTTTCATTTTTACATCCATTTCTGTAGCAGCTCCCTCAGGCATTTCAACTTCACCAGAAGGCACTTTGAGTTCAATGCTTGGTGGTTGGACGTTCATTTTGACCTCTGGTAAAGTGACATTTTCATTTATTTTACGATTGACATCTATAGATGGACCTTTAAGGTCAACACTTGGCTTTTCGATGTTAAATGCTGATATTGTCAGCTTGGGTTCAGGTATTTCAGTTCCATGAAACTTGATGTCCTTGTCCAAATCAGGTACCTCTATTGTGACATTTGGAGAAGCTGCTCCAAATTTAGGGAATTTTAAAGTTGGCATTTTGAATCTTGAGGGGAGCCTACGGTATCTTTCACATCAACTTGAATCTCTGGACTTTTCATTTCCACCTCTGGCTCTTTGACCTCCACCTTTCCCTCAGGAAGAGAAATATCCACCTCTGGATGACTGATATCAACCTCTGGTGCTTTCACTTCAGGTTTTGAAAATCCAAATTTGGGGAATGACATTCTTGGCTTTCTCATTTTCACATCAATATCTTTAGAACCTGCTTCTGGTATTTCAACTTCAACAGAGGGCACTCCGACTTCCACATCAGGTAGTTGGAGGTCTGCTCTTCCCTCTGGTAAGTCGACATCTACATCTGTCTTTGACAGACTTAAGCCAATTTCAGGACCTTTAACTCTTGGCAATGAGAGTCCAAATTTTGGTAATTTAAATTTACTTCCTTGTCCCTCAAGCTCAATATCATGTTTCATTTCAATTTGAACATCTGGAGATTTAATTTCCACGTCTGGCTGTTTGACCTCCACCTTTCCGTCTGGAAGTGAAAAATCCACATTTGTAAGACTGACATCAACCTCGGGTGCTTTCGCTTCTGGTTTTGAAAACCATCCAAATGACATCCTGGGCTTTTTCATTTTTACATCCATTTCTGTAGCAGCTCCCTCAGGCATTTCAACTTCACCAGAAGGCACTTTGAGTTCAATGCTTGGTGGTTGGACGTTCATTTTGACCTCTGGTAAAGTGACATTTTCATTTATTTTACGATTGACATCTATAGATGGACCTTTAAGGTCAACACTTGGCTTTTCGATGTTAAATGCTGATATTGTCAGCTTGGGTTCAGGTATTTCAGTTCCATGAAACTTGATGTCCTTGTCCAAATCAGGTACCTCTATTGTGACATTTGGAGAAGCTGCTCCAAATTTAGGGAATTTTAAAGTTGGCATTTTGAATCTTGAGGGGGAGCCTACGGTATCTTTCACATCAACTTGAATCTCTGGACTTTTCATTTCCACCTCTGGCTCTTTGACCTCCACGTTTCCCTCAGGAAGAGAAATATCCACCTCTGGATGACTGATATCAACCTCTGGTGCTTTCACTTCAGGTTTTGAAAATCCAAATTTGGGGAATGACATTCTTGGCTTTCTCATTTTCACATCAATATCTTTAGAACCTGCTTCTGGTATTTCAACTTCAACAGAGGGCACTCCGACTTCCACATCAGGTAGTTGGAGGTCTGCTCTTCCCTCTGGTAAGTCGACATCTACATCTGTCTTTGACAGACTTAAGCCAATTTCAGGACCTTTAACTCTTGGCAATGAGAGTCCAAATTTTGGTAATTTAAATTTACTTCCTTGTCCCTCAAGCTCAATATCATGTTTCATTTCAATTTGAACATCTGGAGATTTAATTTCCACGTCTGGCTCTTTGACCTCCACCTTTCCGTCTGGAAGCGAAAAATCCACATTTGTAAGACTGACATCAACCTCGGGTGCTTTCGCTTCTGGTTTTGAAAACCATCCAAATGACATCCTGGGCTTTTTCATTTTTACATCCATTTCTGTAGCAGCTCCCTCAGGCATTTCAACTTCACCAGAAGGCACTTTGAGTTCAATGCTTGGTGGTTGGACGTTCATTTTGACCTCTGGTAAAGTGACATTTTCATTTGGTTTACGATTGACATCTATAGATGGACCTTTAAGGTCAACACTTGGCTTTTCGATGTTAAATGCTGATATTGTCAGCTTGGGTTCAGGTATTTCAGTTCCATGAAACTTGATGTCCTTGTCCAAATCAGGTACCTCTATTGTGACATTTGGAGAAGCTGCTCCAAATTTAGGGAATTTTAAAGTTGGCATTTTGAATCTTGAGGGGGAGCCTACGGTATCTTTCACATCAACTTGAATCTCTGGACTTTTCATTTCCACCTCTGGCTCTTTGACCTCCACCTTTCCCTCAGGAAGAGAAATATCCACCTCTGGAAGACTGATATCAACCTCTGGTGCTTTCACTTCAGGTTTTGAAAATCCAAATTTGGGGAATGACATTCTTGGCTTTCTCATTTTCACATCAATATCTTTAGAACCTGCTTCTGGTATTTCAACTTCAACAGAGGGCACTCCGACTTCCACATCAGGTAGTTGGAGGTCTGCTCTTCCCTCTGGTAAGTCGACATCTACATCTGTCTTTGACAGACTTAAGCCAATTTCAGGACCTTTAACTCTTGGCAATGAGAGTCCAAATTTTGGTAATTTAAATTTACTTCCTTGTCCCTCAAGCTCAATGTCATGTTTCATTTCAATTTGAACATCTGGAGATTTAATTTCCACGTTTGGCTCTTTGACCTCCACCTTTCCGTCTGGAAGCGAAAAATCCACATTTGTAAGACTGACATCAACCTCGGGTGCTTTCGCTTCTGGTTTTGAAAACCATCCAAATGACATCCTGGGCTTTTTCATTTTTACATCCATTTCTGTAGCAGCTCCCTCAGGCATTTCAACTTCACCAGAAGGCACTTTGAGTTCAATGCTTGGTGGTTGGACGTTCATTTTGACCTCTGGTAAAGTGACATTTTCATTTATTTTACGATTGACATCTATAGATGGACCTTTAAGGTCAACACTTGGCTTTTCGATGTTAAATGCTGATATTGTCAACTTGGGTTCAGGTATTTCAGTTCCATGAACCTTGATGTCCTTGTCCAAATCAGGTACCTCTATTGTGACATTTGGAGAAGCTGCTCCAAATTTAGGGAATTTTAAAGTTGGCATTTTGAATCTTGAGGGGGAGCCTACGGTATCTTTCACATCAACTTGAATCTCTGGAGTTTTAATTTCCACCTCTGGCTCTTTGACCTCCACCTTTCCCGCTGGAAGATAAATATCCACCTCTGGAAGACTGATATCAACCTCTGGTGCTTTCACTTCAGGTTTTGAAAATCCGATTTTGGGGAATGACATTCTTGACTTTCTCATTTTCACATCAATATCTTTAAAACCTGCTTCTGGTATTTCAACTTCAACAGAGGGCACTCCGACTTCCACATCAGGTAGTTGGAGGTCTGCTCTTCCCTCGGGTAAGTCGACATCTACATCTGTCTTTGACAGACTTAAGCCAATTTCAGGACCTTTAACCCTCGACATTGAGAGTCCAAATTTTGGTAATTTAAATTGACTTCCTTGTCCCTCAAGCTCAATATCATGTTTCATTTTAATTTGAACTTCTGGAGATTTCATTTTCACATCTGGATCTTCGACCTCCACCTTTCCTCCTGGAAGCGAAATTTCCACCTCGGGTGCTTTCACTTCTGGTTTTGAAAACCATCCAAATGACATCTGTGGCTTTTTTATTTTTACATCAATTTCCTTAGCCGCTCCCTCAGGTATTTCAACTTCACCAGAAGGCACTTTGAGTTCAACGCTAGGTGGTTGGACCTGCACTTTGACTTCTGTTAAAGTGAACATTTCAAGTTTTTTAAGATTGACATCCACATCTTTATTTGGACCTTTAATATCAACCCTTGGCTTTTCAATGTTAATTTCTGACATTGTCAGTTTGGGTTCTGGTATTTCAGTTCCTTGAACCTTAATGTCCTTTTCCACATCAGGTACATCTACGGCGACATTTGGAGCAGGCATTGACATCTTTGCTTTCTTTGACTTCTTATCTAATCCTTTAGTGTAAGGAATTACATTTGTCTCCTCGGCTTTGATGGTTGGCCACTCAGGTACTGGTACTGCCAACTCTTTTTCCCTTTCCACTTGGTTGGGAGATCCTTTTTGATGTATATTTTCCATTCCAGGTATCTCCACGTTCTCTCGTTTATGGAGTTCAATTTGGATTTCAACCTCATTGGTCCTTCCAGCTTCCTCTTTTCTTTCTTTATGGTATATTTCTGTCATAGTAATAGGTTCATGAGCACCTAGATCAGAAAGTTGTTTTTTTGGCAATTTGATTGTGGTAACTGAGCTCCTGCTCAACTTCTCAGGTGAAGCATTTATGTCAGTCTTTTTGACATACTGTGCCTTTATGTCTGTGATTTTAGACAGGGTGTTTTCTACTGTCACATTGACTCTTTCTGCATTCACATCTGTCTTTGTGAGTTCTTGATGAGCAGGCAGTCCTAAGGTGTCACACTTCGGCAGCTTGAACCCTGGCAATTTGGAGACAGCCTCTTTAACTCTGTCAACGTCTATAACCATCTGAACAGTTTGCGCCTGAATTTCTTCAACAGGAAGAGTGAATGCTGTTTTAGGCTGTTTGATCACTGGGGTTTTGGTGCCAGTTGATGATGCATCTTCCATGCCGGGGATCTCAATATCATCACGGTTTGGAAGTATCTTCAACCCCCTATCCTCAACTTTAAGGCTTTTCACATCCATTTTTACAATCCTCACATCTGTCATTTTTATAGGTTCAGCAGTAACAAAGTCAGCAAGGTCCTCCCTTGGCAGCTTGAACTTGGTAGCAGTCCTTGTACCAATTTGTACTAAAACGTCATCAATGCTTGTCTCTGTAGGTAACTTTAAAGCCCGTATTTCCATCTGCAAGTCAGGTTCCATTGTAATACTGGTGACCTTAGCATGCATTTCCTGTGCATTTAAATGTGTTTTAGCATATGTTTCTTTCAAGTCTCGTTCTTGTCCAATCTGAGGGGATTTCCTGATAAGTCCTACATCTGACATGTCAATTGGGAGTTGACGCTCCATCAGCTTAATATGTGATACTATAGTTGGAATCAGCAAGGTATTGTCATGTGCAGACAGATCAGATGTTATGATATCTGCTCCTGGTATCTTCATGCTTTTTGGGGATGATTTTACATGTTTTTCTTGCTTGTGTTTGTCTTTTGTCTCCTTTCCCTTGATCCTAAACTTTAGTTCTGACCTCTCTTTCTTCTCTTTCTTCTTTTTCTTTTCCTCCAGAGATGTCTTGGTTAAGGGACTCTCTTGATCAGCAAAAGCAACTGTTATGTCTGTGGTTTTCAAAGTTTTGTCCAGTCTGATGAGTTCTACCTTGTGCTGTTTGTTTTCCGAGCCTGTCAGGTCCGGAAGAGAGCATTCATTTTTTATCTTGGTGGATTCCATTTTTTCTGATTCTGATTCAAACACATATACTTGAGGTGTTTCTCCTGATGTGCTCTCTAGACCATCCGGTGAGTATATGTCATCTTGACTCTGTTGGATTTCCATAACTTGCTCACATTCTACAGTTAGTATGTCTGTGTCCTGGCCCGACTGTTCAACAGAACTGCTCTTGCGGCCCTTCATCTTTAGACTTGACAATTTTATCTTCTGCTTCTTTGTCCTGCCCTTGACAGCCTCCTGAGATTTGATTGGCGACTCTGTGTCACTTGTTGTTGGGCTCAGCTCCAGCTTCCTCTGATCATCTGCATCTGCGGTACTGTGAGACCTCTTAAAATGGGACTTTCGACTTTTGCTAAAGGAGGGGAAGTTGGGCCAAGAGATTCGGTCACCGTGCCTTTTTGTCTTTGAATGTCCCCTCATTTCCAGAGAGGAACCTTGTTCCACCTGTAGGATAAAAAAAGTGAAATGTTGATTGATTGCTTCATGAGAAAAAGAGCCAAAGACATAACACTACTCTACAGATCCAGAAAAAAAACATAGTGATAGTTACTTGGGATTCAAGGGCTGGTTCACTCTCAAGGGTGGATATCTTCATTGGTTTGCGTTTCAGAAGTAACTCCATCTTGTAAGGCTGTGCATGTTCCAATATCTGAAGGGCATCTTCATATTTAACATCGTCAAAATACACTGTGGCACTGAGTATCTGATCACCTGAATGAACAAAAGGAAGACATAGAAAGATCAATAAATCCCCATTTGAACTGTTGAACAAGCATATCAAAGAGTCATATCAAAGAGTCTCTCACCCTGGATAGCAAAAGCAATCTTGATCCATTACTTCACATTTCACCCATTTCACTGCACATTTCACCAATATGTCCTATGCTTTCAGATGAACTATTTGGTCTATACTATAGAGTCTTGACTACAGACTCTAAAGGCAATTTTATTTTTTTATCAACTTCTGAAAGAGCATGGTATGAACTAGTTGTCTGCTTACCCTCATGTACACTAAGAAGCTTTGAGGCTGGGGACTCTGGCCTCACTTCCTTAATGAAGATGCCCTCCTTCCCTCCTCCGCTCACAACAAGACCCTCGGCACATGTCTCTTTTGCCATTCTC
Source organism: Oncorhynchus keta (assembly GCF_023373465.1). Classification (NCBI taxonomy): domain Eukaryota; kingdom Metazoa; phylum Chordata; class Actinopteri; order Salmoniformes; family Salmonidae; genus Oncorhynchus; species Oncorhynchus keta. Next base: position 25,984,671 of record NC_068449.1, read on the forward strand.
ACAATCACTCCCGACTCTGAGCTCTGAGTTTACAGGAAAAAATGAAGAAAAATACATTTTTTACATGTTATGTACCACCAATGAAAACCTGGAACAATGCTTCTGCATGAGTTCAATATAATGCAGACATGTCTGACCTCCAGTTCACTCATCTTGGCAGGGGAGCGCTTTTCAAAAAGGGACCCAAAACCCCTCTTTCCTTTCTTGCCACTCCCACCTCCACTCTAAAAGGAATGTTAAATGAATCAGAGTGTCTAACACAATTCCAACTACAAGTCACCATGGTTGGTTGAAATATAAAGTATTGTACCTGTTTATCAATGTCAGTGTATTCGTCAGTCTCAGGGTATTCATCTACAGGGGAGGATCCTTGTGGGCGAGGTCTCTCCCCCTCTATAAATTCAGATGGCTCTTCACATATCTGGAACAAAAATATGTATAGTTCATTTTGTTGCTATATAGGGATGAATTAAAAATTCTAATTTAAGTTGTGTCTTTCCCATAGTCTTTAGTATTCACATGATGTCCACACATGCAAGCAATAGGTTTTTCATATCAGTATATCCACTCACTGAATCATCAACCGTGTCAGGCTCTGGTCCCTTCAGCCTTCGTCCGGCCCCTATTCAAAACCAAGAAGAAAAAACAGTAAGAGCATATTTAGATAAAGGTAAACCACTACAGTTGTCAAAAGGTTAAGTCTCAGAATGTCTATCATTAGATAGATCAGGTATTAGAGAGGATTTCAATGTTTTGTTCACATGTATAGTGAATATTATCTTGATATTACAAGAACAAAATAATTCAGATGTATTTGACAAAACCGAGTCCTAGACTGACTGATCCTCTCTGCCTGTCTTACCATGGGAGAAGAATTGTTTTGAGAAACTGGAACCCAGGAGGAGATTATTGGAAGTTCTTCCTGGCAAGAATTCCCAAAGGAACCAGCTTCTGCAGCGCCTGTTAAATGATCCACTCTATCGATCTGGAGATTTGACTTACAGCCAGTGTGGCTGGCTAGCCTTGAAGTCTAAAGTAGGTAAGAGAGTGCAGTTTTGAAATGATATAATCCTGATCAATGTGATTGTTATTATTACCATCATCCATGATACACAATCATGCTGTGATCATATTTTATTTTGTTAAGTTACCCTGCCGTGGTGCCACAATTTCTGAGAAATAAAACAACTATTCAAAAACAAATGATGGTGTCAATAGGGTCATATTAGCTGCTGAGTACCCTCGATGGTTGGACAAATCTGAAGCTTCATATCACAATAGGCCTCCTCTGTAAGTCACTGGTCAGATCACTGCAGTGGTGAAAAGCAGTGGTGAAAAGCTGGGGTGTCTCACAAAATCAGATGTTGCAGTAGGCTGAAGGAGCAGTGGGGTTGTAGAAACACTTTTCATGTTGATGTGAAAATGAAGATTATCTATAAAATATGCTGTAACAAGGTTACAGTCGAGATCACTTCCCCGCTCGGCATTAGGCCTAATTCAATGCTGTGTTTGCTTTCTGAGATACTGTATGTGATATCGATTGACTTAGGCAAGTAAACATGTTTGATATGTGTTCCGGTCTAAACGTTGCAAGCAATAAAGTGTACGAGAGCATTCAACCGTCTGATGGTACCTATTACTTTTCTACAAACAGGTTCTCTTATCAAAATTGCAAGTGTAATTTGCTTATAAATTCTGAGCATTCTGTGGTAATATCCTTTTAAAGTCAATGTTGTGCCTACTGGGTGAACAATTATCTGTCTGACCAGTGGTCAGTGCTTTCAGTATAACCGTGTTGCAAAAACAAGTGTTCATTAACATGTTCAACAACTTTCTCATTGAGTACAAATAGTTCTTACCACAGTATTTTAGATCTCAGACCTTAGACCTCACACTTTTCTGTGTACACAATCGTGTGTGTGCACTTGTGAGTTTGTGTGTATAGGTGTGGGAACTTCCTATGGAAAGGGTGTGTCATTCCCTTAAAGTACCTTATGAGCCGTAGTAAGTCATTTTTGGGGGAATCTGTTCTTTACTTTACTTTTTTTTTTTTTTATTGACCCTCTAATCTTGGGGGTATGATCTTTGACCCTCTCTATCTTTTTCACTCAACATTATTCACGATTCTAATCAGAAGTATCCATAATCATGGTAGCATCCACATGAATGTAGAAGTGTTTAGAAACATTCTATCCTTATTTATAATAAAAGCGACTCAAAATGACACTACATTATTTACCATGAATTTCTATTGGGCACAAAATAATCTGAAACACAATCAAAACTAACTGCAAATGCATCCAACAAGTTTGTTGTCATTGCTAGGAATATGGGACCAAATACTCAACTTTTGACAACTTAATTTATAAGAATCTTTAGGGCTGTTAATAATTTGCACCCCTACCTTTTTGAGAAAAAAATATATAACTTCTTAAACAAAATCTTTCTCTGAGCAATTGTATTAGTATAAAATAAAATAATTTCCCCATTTTTTTTGCATACAATATAGCTCAGTATTTGAATTATTTATTTTATACAGTCATTATGGCTCATTTTTATCAAGGGTATCAATAATTTAGGGCCAAACTGCATCAATATAATGCCTTGTCATCCCTACTGGCTCTGATCTGGCGTACTCATTGAACACAGATACTGCGTTTGTAAATTATGTCTGAGTGTTGGAGTGAGCCCTGTTGGTCCTTAAAAAATATATATAATAATATTTGTGCCGTCTGGTTTGCTTAAAGCTACAATTTGTAACTTATTGTGTGACCTGACCAAATTCAAATAAAAAGGTTGGTTATAGATTTGTCATTCTCATTGAAAGCAAATCTAAGAAGCGGTAGATCTATTCTATGTGCACTATTTCTATGCTTCCCTTATTAAGTTTTGTTTTTTGCATCTTTTTCTTTTCAGTTTTATACATCTGCATAGTGCACCTTTAATATAAAGAATTTGATGTGCAGCATTTACTTTTCACTTTTACTAAAGTATGAACATTTTGTATGTTTTCCATCATAGTACTTAAGTACATTTAAACCAAATACTTTTAGACTTTTACTCAAGTAGTATTTTATTGGGTGACTTTCGCTTTTACTTAAGTCATTTTCTATCAAGGTACATAGCTGCGGGAAGTAGGGGTGCTGAGGGTGTTGCGGCACCCCCTGAAAAATCTGTAATAAGAAAAATATTTAAGTTAAAATATTTGTCTTTTTTTCACAAAAGTTGTGCACTGGGCCTTTACTAGTCCTGTATTAGCAGATCAATATAACCGTCTGTAGCTCAGGAAAAAATTCTGCCCCTCAGTAATAGAATCAAAGTGTCTGCTAAATGGCCATCACTACTACTACGTTTGCTTTTCCAACATAGCTAATCCAAGCACATGAAAACAATGTCACAAAGAAATTATTATATAGAGAGCGCTTACCTGAAGGAAAAATGTCACCCTCTAAACCACACTAGCAACCTGATTTATCCTGTTAATACTGCCTCACCCAGATTCCACTGTGGACCAACAGACTGAATGAAACTGCCAACATAGCTGTTTTGTTTTTGCTCCCAGTGACCAGCCTCTGATAGACATATAAGGGTGGATACGGCCTTCTAATCTAGATCAATCTTGTAACAGTATGAGTAACACAGGAGGAGACAGTCAGGATTGGAGAGTTGCAAATCATATTTTAAATTCATTCTCAGAAAGGTGTGGATGTTCTCCAACATAAATGTAAATTGACCGGATTTATGTCTGTGCATTATAACCCTTTCCACTCGCACAAGGAATGTACACTGTAGCTATGAAAAGAAAAACTATGTAAAGTTTATGGTCTTTAGTCATTTCCACTCTCATCTCACAGGGACTTATTCACACACATTTTTCTTCAGATTGAATGATTATCAGCATCTGTACATGGTCAGAGGGGAGGGTAATGCTGGAGAGGGTTATGACATGTAGAGAAAGTGGGTTCAGTGTTCTCTGAGGAACAAGGGAACTCTACCTGTGTGAGCTGAACAGAAGTGGATGTTTAAAATCAATTTGCTCCCTTTATAACTTGTAGCAAAATGGTAAATACAACTACATGCAATGGTAGAGAGAAATAGATTTGTACACTATAAAGCAGTGTTCCCTCCTAAGAGAATTCCCTTCTCAGGATAATTCCTTTATTGTGGTATGAAGCTGGACAATCCTACAAATTGATATCTCCATAAAAAAAAGACCAGAAAATGCTGATGTTCATGTTATATTCTATTTCCTTTACAGGGGCTGGCATATATTCCTGTACCTAATACTGGCACTAAACGTGAAGAAACTCCTTACTCAAATATTTGTCATATGGGTGCTGCAGAAAGGTGATATGGTGACACACACTATTTACCAAATTATCCACATGAATTCACTTTCTGCCCTACTTTAAATTAGGTGTCCCTACAAAATGTGTTGACATAGTAATTGCATACTGTATGGCAGGTGTAATTAGTTATACAGTTTTACAATGTGGTTGGTGTGATTGCACATTGAGGTTTATGTGATTACAAACAAATATATTTTTTGCATGCTTTAGATTTGCCAACAATCTCTCCCTCACTGTACAAGATTTAGAAAAAGGTCCCCTCAATGTTCAAGTTTATTTACAAATCTCTGAAATTGTGCAACATTTCATGGAGTTAATCTTACATGACTCATGTGGGGTGCAACCGCACCATTGTCTTTGGGTGTGGTCACTCTCAAGGCCACGTCTAGCTGGAAAAGTGCACCTTGAAATGTGGAAGGCCATTCATAATCCCATAATCTCAACAGTGGCTAAACAACTATTTTGTAATTTTATATACCCTCAAAGAAATGATGTTATACTAAAAAACCTGGATTACTACGGCAAACATTTTCCACTAACAACTTTATCAAACAACTTCTCTCTGAACATAACCAGTGACCCATGACCACTTTTATAACCATTAGAGTTTGTTTTTTTCCTCTTAGGCCCTGCACCTGGTAGGACCCTGAGCTCAGCTCATTAACCAAACTCATGCATTATCCAAACTAATTACATGTTCCTCATTTACAGAGAAGCAAGACATAATTCCTACCCAATTTGAATAAGACACAAGCTCCTTCTTCTGGGGGTGGCTTGTTTGCATTCAAAAGGAGGAAAAAAATCGAAATAGGATATTCCCCATGGATTATGTGGACATGGGACTGTGATCACGCATGCTTTAAATCGAGCAGGCCAGAACATTTATTCATTCTCACCTAACGTGATAGGAGTTTCATCGTGGTTTTGGAAGTCAACTATCAGAATTTGCCCCTATTCCCACATGTACCCTCCCAATATGATTTTAAAAAATTGCCCCACAGGGAGAAGTCATTAAGATACTGGAGACAATACATCTCATAGGCATAGATTGAAAAAGCAAACAACAGTGTGAACACCCATCCTCTAATGGGACCAGTACTGCTTACCACCACTTCTATGCAGAGGGGCAAAGTACAATAATATGTCTATAAAAGTCAGCAATATTCCCCAGACTGTCTGTAAGAGATTGTCAATGTCTATGGTGTTTAATTGATGATATCATGGATGATACCAGAAATGGACTTTCAATGGGCTTTAATGCTAAGTGGACCACCTATCACACTAAATCTGGGCCAGTATTTGACACAGGTTTCTGCTCAGGGGAGAGGGCAATTACTGTATCTCTCATTCTACCATCCCTATCTCTGCCCCACCTCGACTTCTGTCCCTCCCAGAACTAGGAATGACATTTTCTCAGTAACTTTGAACCTGTACCCAAGTACAGCACTTTTTGTACAAAAGTTTAACACGTTAAACACTGGTGTACACATGCAGTGCAGGGGGGCCACGAGCTGGGGGGCCATGCAGCAAAGCACCCCCACACCATCACACCTCCTCCTTCATGCTTCACGGTGGGAACCACACATGCGGAGATCATACGTTCACCTACTCTGCGTCTCACCAAGACACAGCAGTTGGAACCAAAAATATGTACTTTAAAATGTACTTTAGTAGTGGTTTCTTTGCAGAAATTCAACGATGAAGGTCTGATTCACGCAGTCTCCTCTAAACAGTTGATGTTGAGATGTGTCTGTTACTTGAACTCTTTGAAGTATTTATTTGTCCTGCAATTTCTGAGGCTGGTAACTCTATTGAACTTATCCTCTGCAGCAGAGGTAACTCTGGGTCTTCCTGTCCTGTAGCAGTCCTCATGAGAGCCAGTTTCATCAAAGCGCTTGATGGTTTTTGTGACTGCACTTGAAGAAACTTTCAAAGTTCTTGAAATTTTCAGGATTGACTGACCTTCATATCTTAAAGTAACGATGGACTGTCATTTCTCTTTGCTTATTTGAGCTGTTCTTGCCATAATATGGACTTGGTCTTTCACCAAATAGGGCTATCTTCTGTATACCACCCCTAACTTGTCACAACACAACTGATTGGCTCAAACGCATTAGGAAGGAAAGAAATTCCACAAATGAACTTTTAAGAAGGCACACCTGTTAATTGAAATGCATTCCAGGTGACTACCTCATGAAGCTAGTTGAGAGAATGCCAAGAGTGTGCAAAGCTGTCATCAAGGCAAACGGTGGCTACTTTGAAGAATCTCAAATATAAAAGATTGTTTTCGACTGTTATGGTTACTACATGATTCCATTCAAGGCACACTTAACCAGCATGGCTACCACAGCATTCTGCAGCGATACACCATTTCCTATTCAACAAAACTGAATATGAGTATGAATACGGCTTGAAATGACATATATAGGATTTCTAAATAGAGTTTAATCACATTATAAAATGACTAACTATAAGATTTCACCTTCCTTATTATCTTAAGGTCTCTCTTGAACAAAACATCTGCCCCCATCACTGTGAACATCTCACAGAGCTCTAGCTTGGCTTCCTGAACTCGTTAAGAACTCACCTTTCATCTCAAGTTAATGAAAAACAGAAAGTGTTTTTGTTTCATATCTATTAATTACTTTAGATTACTGGCTATAATTATATCTCTGAATGTGCTAGTGCCGCTAAATGATTCTCTCTTGTTGCACTGTGACGTAGCGTTCAGTTGATGGACAGTTGGAAGAGCGAATGAAATGGTAGGAGGAACATCCCAGCTTCAAGTGGTGTCAGATTTCACATCCTGCTTCACACAGTCAAAAGAGGCCTTACCCCTGTGTCCATGAGAATCAGGGCTACAGCTCAATGCAAGACACTTCTATCTATGGTGTCCACAGATTGATTAATAAGCAAAATTGCAGGTCAGAACCGGTATCAGAACCACACAGGTTCCCAAAACATGGGACTTTACATCTAAGAGGTTTTAAATTGAAAACAATCCCAGTAAGGTACTTAATTGTTACCCAGAAAGGATTTGATATTGACATAAAAACGTCTGCATTGGAACCTTTTAAGGTCAAGTGAATGGAATTATTTAAGTCAAGAGAATAGGCAAAAATAAACATTATTTGAACACGTCAATGACACAAGAGTTATGTTTGTAAAAATCTAAGAACAATGTCCACAAATCTAGCATCTAAAGAAAAGCAAAGGCCATTGCTAACATTGGAAAGGCACAACATATTCTCATTGACCATAAAGAATGTTTTATCATCACAATTTCAACTAAAGATAACCTAAATTACTTCTTAACCTTTCAACAAAATGCTTGCAAAACTGAATAAACTTTAGATAGTTCAAGCAAGCATGCGCTCTGATACAAACTCTCAATGTGTTTGTCCTCCAGAATTTGCTTCTATATGAAACTTAAATGAGTTATGTTTACATTGTGAATGACAGATTACACTCATCTTTTGATGCATTCTGCATGGGCTCTCGGTTAATGACTATACACCAGGAAAAAGTACATCAACTTACAGTGGGGCAAAAAAGTATTTAGTCAGCCACCAATTGTGCAAGTTCTCCCACTTAAAAGGATGAGAGAGGCCTGTAATTATCATCATAGGTACACTTTAACTATGACGGACAAAATGAGAAAAAGAAATCCAGAAAATCACATTGTAGCATTTTTTATGAATTTATTTGCAAATTATGGTGGAAAAAAGTATTTGGTCACCTATAAACAAGCAAGATTTCTGGCTCTCACAGACCTGTAACTTCTTCTATAAGAGGCTCCTCTATCCTCTACTCGTTACCTGTATTAATGTTTGACCTTGTTATCAGTATAAAAGACACCTGTCCACAACCTCAAACTGTCACATTCCAAACTCCACTATGGCCAAGACCAAAGAGCTGTCAAAGGACACCAGAAACAAAATTGTATACCTGCACCAGGCTGGGAAGACTGAATCTGCAATAGGTAAGCAGCTTGGTTTGAAGAAATCAACTGTGGGAGCAATTATTAGGAAATGGAAGACATACAAGACCACTGATAATCTCCCTCGATCTGTGGCTCCATGCAAGATTTCACCCAGTGGGGTCAAAATGATCACAAGAACGGTGAGCAAAAATCCCATAACTACACAGAGGAACCTAGTGAATGACCTGCAGAGAGCTGGGACCAAAGTAACAAAGCCTACCATCAGTAACACACTACGCCGCCAGGGACTCAAATCCTGCAGTGCCAGACGTGTCCCCCTACTTAAGCCAGTACATGTCCAGGCCTGTCTGAAGTTTGCTAGAGAGCATTTGGATGATCCAGAGGAAGATTGGGAGAATGTCATATGGTCAGATGAAACCAAAATATAACTTTTTGGTAAAAACTCAACTCGTCGTGTTTGGAGGACAAAGAATGCTGAGTTGCATCCAAAGAACACCACACCTACTGTGAAGCATGGGGGTGGAAACATCATGCTTTGGGGCTGTTTTTCTGCAAAGGGACCAGGACGACTGATCAGTGTAAAGGAAAGAATGAATGGGGCCATGTATCGTGAGATTTTGAGTGAAAACCTCCTTCCACCAGCAATGGCATTGAAGATGAAACGTGGCTGGGTCTTTCAGCATGACAATGATCCCAAACACACTGCCCGGGCAACGAAGGAGTGGCTTTGTAAGAAGCATTTCAAGGTCCTGGAGTGGCCTCACCAGTCTCCAGATCTCAACCCCATAGAAAATCTTTGGAGGGAGTTGAAAGTCCGTGTTGCCCAGCAACAGCCCCCAAACATCACTGCTCTAGAGGAGATCTGCATGGAGGAATGGGCCAAAATACCAGCAACAGTGTGTGAAAACCTTGTGAAGGCTTACAGAAAATGTTTAACCTCTGTCATTGCCAACAAAGGGTATATAACAAAGTATTGAGAAACTTTTGTTATTGACCAAATACGTATTTTCCACCATAATTTGCAAATAAATTCATTAAAAATCCTACAATGTGATTTTCTGGATTTTTTTTCCTCATTTTGTCTCTCATAGTTGAAGTGTACCTATGATGAAAATTACAGGCCTCTCTCATCTTTTTAAGTGGGAGAACTTGCACAATTGGTGGCTGACTAAATACGTTTTTTGCCCCACTGTATGTAAACACATCAAGCGCATCCCTATGAAGTAGGCTCACCCAGACAACACACTGCAGACACACCCATCCACACACTGCAGGCAGGCAAGCAGCAGGTCAGCAGCATGACTCAGCACTCTACTCTCAGCTGCACCGGCCTCCCAACACACTCACTCACACAGCTCTGCTGAGCTCGGGTGCTAAATCAGGGAATAGTTTAGGACCACATAGAAACAGAGAGATGAGAGAGAGAGGGATGCCCACCCGTTCCCGGCGAGCCGTGCCAGTTGGGGAAGGCCAGGTGCAAACAGTCGCACATGTTGTCAGTCCACTGGGGTCCTGGGAGGGAGAGGGGGTCCTGTCCTCGGACAGGTATTCGACAGCGCAGCGGCCCTGGCTGCTGATGAGCTCTGGCGGCTTGCCTGTTCTGGAGTGGCTAGAGCTGCAGCCTCTCCCTCAAACTGCCTCCACTCAGTGAGTCACAGCAGGGAAGGAGGCACGAGTCGCAGGACCAGAGAGAGTAGAGTGAGTGAGTGAGTGAGTAAAGCCTATGAGCAGCGCGCGTGAGAGTGATTTCTGCAGCATCCACGCTCAGAGCAGTCCACACTGGAGTGAGTCAGGGCTCTCCTAAACTCTCCTGTAAACATAGACCTTCAGAGCAGCATGCTAACCGTATTATGGGAGGGCTGCCCCCACCCTCCCTCTCACCAGCTGCATTGATCAGACCAATCAGGCAAGGACACTCAGGATGACGCTCCAATAGAGATTTATGGGGGGGGGTACATCATTGAATTTGACACAGTACACTATATAGTTTAATATCTTTCACAGGACAAGATGCTATATATTACAGTTGTTGGGAAACGTGTATAAGAGGGAAAGGCAAAAGGGGAGCTAAACACAGACTTTAGAGAGTGTGTATGAAAAACCTAAGGTGCCGCAGTGGTGCCTGGTCACATTGTCTGAGTCAGGGTGTGTTTTCAAAGGGATGCTTCCTGTTAAATTATTTAAGAGCTAAAATAGAGTATGAGCTCACAGCAAGAGAGAAAGAGAAGGGATGCTGCGTAGTAACACAGGCCAGACAAGCAGAGCACAGCATCACATACACAGACACACAGGGAAAGCACAGTATTAGGCACTAAAAGCCATTCACAAATGAAACCTTTGTGCAATAGATTGTCTGATGCTTATGATGATACCTTGTTTGTAGCTTGTCTACTTGCTATCCTTGTATGTATTGTTGATAAGACTGACTACTATGGTCTGGTTGAGCGAGTGGGACTGTTCATTGGCAGTGTGATGTACATTAATAAGGTGTGGGTGGACCTGTGATCAAAATCAAATAACATATACTTACAGTGTATTTGGAAAGTATTCAGACTACTGAATAAAAACAATCCTCATCAATCTACATACAATACCCCAAAATGACAAAGCAAAAACAGGTTTTTAGGCATTTTTGCAAATGTATTAGAAATAAAAACGGAAATATCACATTTGCATAAGTATTCAGACCCTTTACTCAGTACTTTGTTGAAGCTCCTTTGACAGCGATTATAGCCTCGAGTCTTCTTGGGTATGACGCTACAAGCTTGGCACACCTGTATTTATGGAGTTTCTCCCATTCTTCTGTGCAGATCCTCTCAAGCCCTGCCAGGTTGGATGGGGAGCGCCGCTGCACAGGTATATTCAGGTTTCTCCAGAGATGTTAGATCGGGTTCACGTCTGAGCTCTGGCTGGGCCACTTAAGGACATTCAGAGACATGTCCCAAAGCCACTCCTGCATTGTCTTGACTGTGTGCTTGAGGTCATTGTCTTGTTGAAAGGTGAACATTCGCCCCAGTCTGAAGTCCTGAGCGCTCTGGAGAAGTTTTTCATTAAGGATCTCTTTGTACTTTGCTCCGTTCATTTTCCTCGATTCTGACTAGTCTCCCAGTCCCTGCCGCTGAAAATCTTCCACACAGCATGTTGCTGCCACCACCATGCTTCACCGTAGGGATGGTGTCGGGTTTCCTCCGGAAGTGACTCTTGGCATTCAGACCAAAGAGTTCAATCTTGATTTCATCAGACCAGAGGATCTTGTTTCTTTTGGTCTGAGAGTCCTTTAGGTGCCTTTTGGAAAACTGCAAGTGGGCTGTCATGTGCCTTTTACTGAGGAGTGGCTTGCGTCTGGCCACTCTACCATAAAGGCCTGATTAGTGGAGTGACGCAGATATGGTTGTCCTTCTGGAAGGTTCTACTATCTCCACAGAGGAACTCTGTCAGAGTGACCATCGGGTTCTTGGTCACCTCCTTGACCAAGGCCCTTCTCCCCCGATTGCTCAGTTTAGCTGGGCGACCAGATCTAGGAAGAATCTTGGTGGTTCCAAACTTCTTCCATTTAAAAATGATGGACGCCTCTTCGTTCTTGGGGACTTTTAATGCTGCAAAAATGTCTTGGTACCCTTCCTCGGATCTGTGCCTCGACACAATCTTGTCTCAGAGCTCTACAGACAATTCCTTAGACCTCATGGCTTGGTTTTTCTGACATGCACTGTCAACTTTGGGACCTTATATAGACAGGTGTGTGCCTTTCCAAATCATGTCCAATCAATGAGCTCAACTTCGAGTCTCATAGCAAAGGGTCTGAATACTTATGTAAATAAGGTATTTCTGTATTTATTTTTAATACATTTGCAAACATTTCTAAAAACCTCTTTTCACTTTGTCATTATGGGATATTGTGTGTAGATTGATGAGGGAAGAACATGTATTTAATCAATTTTATAATAAGGCTGTGACATTACAAAATGTGGAAAAGGGGAAGGGGTCTGAATACTTTCCAAATGCACCGTACATAGCGAGAACAGAGATTAAACATAACTGTTCATTTACAAACCAGACCACTGATTTATTAGCCCATCTTTAAGTGCAGTCAACACTAAGTGATGTTTTACCGCTGAGTGAGCAGTGCATTAGACATGATGTTTTGGCCCAGGGCATTAGATCAATACTACACAAATGCAAGGCAGTATACTTTAAATGCAGGGCAATAATGTACATGTACAATATAGGGGACATCCAAGGGCTAGGTTCACTGTCCGTAAGCCTTTCCTGCAATCTAGAGACATAATCATTATGCTTAATTCTATTTTAAAAATATATCTATTTGTCTGTATATCTAAGCATACATTTTGAGCTGTGTGTATTAAATAAACTAAATATGCTTCTCTGCATCTCTGCTAAAAATCTGTGGAAAAGATTGAAAGGAATGTGAGTCTTAATCAGGGCATTTAGTTATTGCTTGATTTTCTAAAGTGTACCAATCTTGCCAGCAGGCGTACCAGATACACTATATACAGGGTTGGGGAGTAACGGGTTACAAAAAATGGTAACTGTAATCTGTTACATTACCAGCAAAAATATTGTAATCAGATTACAGACACCTTTGAAAATGTAGATGATTACTTCAAGGTTTACTTTTCAATTAGGAAAGGATGTTTGCGGAAAAAAATATTGGACACTTCTTTGTTTTCTCACTGACATTCAAATCAGCATTGAAAAAAGGCACAAGTTTAAGTTTGTTCCACGTGAGCGAGTCTGAACACAAGTCAGAGGCCACTATGATGACACACCAAATGTGTTTGATGGATCACGAGAAAAAAGCAGGAATAGGCTTTTGTAGGCTACAGTCCAAGTTACGTATATATTCAAATGGTGCGACTGCTGTGACGATTTTATACACCAGTCAGCAACGGTTGTGGCTAAAATAGCCGAATTCACTAATGTGAAGGGGTGTCCACATATTTTTGTTTATATAGTCATTGTTGTATAGGTTACTTTCTAAATGTAATATGTTAAGTTACTAGTTACCTGTCCAAAATTGTAATCAGTAAAGTAATTTAAGGATTAGCCAAACTCATGAGTTTAGCTCAATCTAATTCATGCTGATAAAAAACAAAATCCATAGGTCTAATGGACAGGTGCTCAAACTTGCACACTTTTGATAGACTTAAAGGGACAATCTGTAGTTGCTACATCCCTTTTTGGACGTATTAAGTTATATACTGTATACCAGAGGTGGGACCAAGTCATTGTTTTACAAGTCACAAGTAAGTCTCAAGTCTTTGCACTCAAGTCCCAAGTCAAGACAGGCAAGTCCGAGTCAAGCCTCAAGTCCTAAACTTTGAGTTTAGAGTCCTAAAACAAGTCATAATGTGCTCTTCACTAAATGTATTTGTAATGGGTCCTAGGTGTAGCTGGTGTAGAGAGTCAGGCGCAGGACAGCAGACATGAGTAATCAAACGTACTTTACTCAAAAATTAAAATATACAAAGTAACAAATACACGCACACCATGACAGACTGAAAATACAATAAACAATTACTCACAAAAAAACATGGGGGAACAGAGGGTTAAATAATATACAAGTGATTGTGGGATTGAAAACAGATGTGTGAAACAAAGACAAAACAAATGGAAAATGAAAAGTGGATCGGCGGTAGCTAGAAAGCCGGTGACATCGACCGCTGAACGCCGCCTGAGCAAGGAGAGGGACCGACGTGCTATATTACCATTTCATACAGTATTTTTAACAAGAGTAATAGATAGTATATTACATTTACGCAAATCATGAATGCTTTTAAAAATATCTATTTATTTATTACTTTCCTGTAAATGTTATATTTCCATGGAAATACATGGGTAGCCATGAGAAAGACCCCCCCCCCCCAATAGTGATCGACTATCGAGGATGGCTATGGGGCGCAATCGGGCGATGTAGGCTTGTACACAATATGTATGTATGTCAATGGTTTTAGGAACAGCAGTAACATCAGGCAGGATTTCGGCTACCAAATGCCTAACCAGTTGTAGCTCAATCTTGGGTGCAATGATCACGTTCCCGCACTGACTGACTGTGTGGAGGCTCATTGATTTAACACTATGTTAGCCTACATGATACACTAGTAAAGTAATAAAATATATAGCTGTCGGCTATATTAACCCCGACTTACCGTTCTTTGTGCAGTTTCAAATGTCGAACAAAGTTGGAAATTGTTGCACCTCCGTCTGTAATTTTCTTCCCGCATGTTTTGCAAGTTGCAATCCATTTTTTGATGATACAGCGTCGTCTTTATGTCCGAAAATAATAATTTTGGGTATCATCCTTCCAAGGGCTCCATCTGTATTCACCCGCCGATGTTCATCTGCACTGCCACGCACAACTTTTTCTCAGTTGGCACAATTTGATTGGCTGCTGCAAAAATCAAACTGTAATCTGTTAAATGAAGAGTTGATGAACAGCACACTTGTTTTAATAGAATCATATTTTATATTTGGGCTTGGGGAGGGTATCAAGTCAGGCCGAGTCATAAGGCTCAAGTCCAAGTCAAGTCAGTAATCATTGGTGTTAAAGTCAAAGTCGAGTTGAAAGTCATCGTATTTGTGACTCGAGTCTGACTCGAGTCCAAGTCATGTGACTCGAGTCCACACCTCTGCTGTATTCATATATACAGTTGAAGTCCAAAGTTTACATAAACCTTAGCCAAATACATTTAAACTCAGTTTTTCACAATTCCTGATGTTAAATCCTAATAAACATTCCCTGTTTTAGGTCAGTTAGGATCATCACTCTATTATAAGAATGTGAAATGTCAGAATAATAGTAGAGAGAATTATTTATTTGAGCTTTTATTTCTTTCATCACATTCCCAGTGGGTTAGAAAGTTTACATACACTCAATTAGTATTTGGTAGCATTGCCTTTAAATTGTTTAACTTGAGTCAAACATTTTGGGTAGCCTTCCACAAGCTTTCCACAATAAGTTGGGTGAATTTTGGCCCATTCCTCCTGACAGAGCTGGTGTAACAGAATCATGTTTGTAGGCCTCCTTGCTTGCACACACTTTTTCAGTTCTGCCCACAAATGTTCTAGGATTGAGGTCAGGGCTTTGTGGTGGCCACTCCAAAACCTTGACTTTGTTGTCCTTAAGCCATTTTGCCACAACTTTGGAAGTATGCTTGGGGTCATTGTCCATTTGGACGACTCATTTGCGACCAAGCTTTAACTTCCTGACTGATGTCTTGAGATGTTGCTTCAATATATCCACATACTTTTCCTACCTCACGATGCCATCTGTTTTGTGAAGTACACCAGTCCCTCCTGCAGCAAAGCACCTCCACAACATGATGCTGCCACCCCCGTGCTTCATGGTTGGGATGGTGTTCTTTGGCTTGCAAGCCTCCCCATTTTTCCTCCAAACATAACGATGGTCATTATGGCCAAACAGTTCTATCAGACCAGAGGACATTTCTCCAAAAGGTACGATCTTTGTCCCTATGTGCAGTTGCAAACTGTAGTCTGGCTTTTTTATGGCGGTTTTGGACCAGTGGCTTCTTCCTTGCTGAGCAGCCCTTCAAGTTATGTTGATATAGGACTCGTTTTACTGTGGATATAGATACTTTGTACCTGTTTCCTCCAGTATCTTCACAAGGTCATTTGCTGTTGTTCTGGGATTGATTAGCACTTTTTGCACCAAAGTAAGTTAATCTCTAGGAGACAGAACACGTCTCCTTCCTGAGCGGTATGACGGCTGCATGGTCCCATGGTGTTTATACTTGCATACTATTATTTGTACAGATTAACGTGGAACCTTCAGGCGTTTGGAAATTGCTCCCAAGGATGAACTAGACTTGTGGAGCTCTACAATTATTTTTCTGAGGTCTTGGCTCATTTCTTTTGATTTTTCCATGATGTCAAGCAAAGAGGCACTGAGTTTGAAGGTAGGCCTTGAAATACATCCACAGGTACACCTCCAATTGACTCAAATGATGTCAATTAGCTTATCAGAAGCTCCTAAAGCCATGACATAATTTCTGGAATTTTCCAAGCTGTTTATAGGCACAGTCAACTTAGTGTATGTAAACTTCTGACCCACTGGAATTGTGATTCAGTGAATTATTAGTGAAATAATCTGTCTGTTAACAATTGTTGGAAAAATTACTTGTGTCATGCACAAAGTAGATGTCCTGACCGACTTGCCAAAAATATAGTTTGCTAACAAGAAATTTGTGGAGTGGTTGAAAAACTAGTTTTAATGACCCCAATCTAAGTGTATGTAAACTTCTGACTTCAACTGTATGTATATATATATATATATATATAAGTAAAGTACAAAGTACATTGGGAAGTACAGTTCCCGCTCAGCCCAGTCAAAACTGTTCGCTGCTCTGGCCCCCCAATGGTGGAACAAACTCCCTCACGACGCCAGGACAGCGGAGTCAATCACCACCTTCCGGAGACACCTGAAACCCCACCTTTTTAAGGAATACCTAGGATAGGATAAAGTAATCCTTCTCACCCCCCTTAAAAGATTTAGATGCACTATTGTAAAGTGGCTGTTCCACTGGATGTCATAAGGTGAATGCACCAATTTGTAAGTCGCTCTGGATAAGAGCGTCTGCTAAATGACTTAAATGTAATGTAAATGTAAATATAACTTATTAATGCCTCATGAGCTTAGTTCACCTCATGAGCTTAGTTCAACTGTCACACCATGAGAACCCAAATTATAAGCTATTTTCCCCCAATGTTTGGAAACATTGTAAATGTAAACAAGCACTGTATAGCCTCAGCACATGGTTAAAACAATCATTTTGATATCATGGATGGTCAGTCCTTGCATCTTTAGCTCTGTCTATTAATCTGAAATTGGTTACATTTCTCCAGGCCATCCCTCAGCTTTTTACCAAAATAGAGGCTGGGTGGCCGTTTTGTTATTGTTTCATCTGTGGATTTTCCCTTTAAACAGCTGCTTATTATCAAGATATCAAAGTGTCACAAACAAAATGGTAAACAATAGGCCTATAGCAAATGCAGCATATGGCATTCATTTTTCACATGTAAATAGCACTTTTCAGGAGTTCTCAAAGCATGCCATTCCATGAGCGCAGCATTTATTTTTCAACTCAAATCAATGGAGCCCAATTTGTCCTCCATGGCAACAAAATCATAAACAACAGAGTAGGGCTGGCTAATAAGTCCTTAGTTTAGGGGTCATGCTCAGGTAAAACAATTTGGCTAAACTATTCTTCCATATTTCCAAGTCCTATTCTTGAAGATCAAGGGGTATAACAATTTTTGGAATGACTGGAATTCTATTAGACTGGTTTTTAATGTAAAGATATAATTGAATCCTATTATATGTAGTAGAAAGCGATGGGTTAAAAGAAGCCTACTGAACCAACCCATAAAGTCAAATGTAACATCCATATATGGGCAGCTATGTAAACTTTATAATTTATTTATCCTGCAATAGATGTCGTTCAATAGGTAACATACATTTTTGTATTTTTCTAATATCTCTTAAAGGGAAAGTAACGGAATGTAATCAGATTACGTTACTGAGTTTGGGTAATCCAACAGTTACGTTACTGATTATAATTTTGGACAGGACGGGATTTTAAAGGGTCGTGGGACTTGTGCGAGACAATTTTAATAAAATAAACATTATTTTGAAAGGTAACAGCCGCACCGATACTTTTATTTTGAAGGGATACCTGCTGCACCGATTATTGTTGTTGATTTTACACGTGCAGTGCGTCCACAGTTGTGAAATGTCAAGCTAAATTCGGACTCCGAGGGTTTTGGCGCTGCGCTCGTTCATTGACCAATACAATAAAGTTCTTGACACCCACACACACACTGATCCAATGAAATTACAGATTTCTCGACACACACACACAAACAGATCCAATAAACATTTCATTATGCAACATTGTTTAGTTTTAAATGTGACACGTCCAATCAGATAATACAGATCTTCTGACAGGTAGCTTGATTGACAGCTAACTATGCAGATTCGTTCTGCAGTTATTGCACATGTGGATAGTTAGCTGTCATTTAACTCATGTAGGCTAGCTGTCAGAGTAAAATCATGGACACGTTTTTAAAACGTGCAGCTCCCTCATCTACTGCTGCTTCCAACATCAACAACAAGGCAGACAACCCGGTCCCTGTCAAGAAGAGAAAATACGAATAAATTCGCTCTGGCTATCTACTCAGATTTCAGAGCACTCTCGTCTGAATGTGCCAGAGAGCATTAGTATTGGTCTATGTCAGACACCAACTCTGCAGAGCCTGTCTTTACCTGGGCTCCGTGGGACTGGCCTGAGATGGGTGCGTCGACTGGCAGCTGCCATTAAGGTAGGAAACAGTTTAACTTTCGTCCGTCCCTCGCCGGGCTCGTACCAGGGACCCTCTGCACACAACAGTCACCCACGAAGCATAGTTCTGAAGCAGCGTAATGTGAGAGTATCCTACTCTCTATTATGAACACTACAAACAAGAGTACATAAACCTAACAGTATTACATATCGAGATACATTTTCAATTTGTCAAAACGTTTTATGGTGCCTATTGCATTTTTGTTTTTACATTTACTGATAATTTCTAAATAATATTTAAATGATATCTTAAATAATATGAAGAGGGGTTTGTTCTCTGCCCATTTCATTTCATGGATAAAGAATCTTCCATGAAAAATAAACAAATTAACAATGAAAGTTAAATCAGGGTACAAATCATTTGGATCAAAATAAAACATAATATCAGAGTCTCTCAGATTAACATTAATAGTAATTTATTTGAAAATAAAATCTTCAAGTCACGCCAAAATCTTCTGACATAAGAACAGTCGAGTATCCTGCTCTTGTCTGTCATGCAATCAAAATCATGCTACCGTTCAGAACTACACATCTGTGTGAAAGTGTCTTCTCTGCTATAGCCGTGCTATAAAACTAAAATCAGAAACAAACTGGGCAGCCAGCATGACCTTCGAGTTGCCCTGTCAACCAAACTTCAAGAAACTTATCAAACTCAAGAAACACCTCCAGCTTTCCCACTGATATGCCACACGCACACATACACACACACACACACACACACACACACACACACACACACACACACACACACACACACACACACACACACACACACACACACACACACACACACACACACACACACACACACACACACACACACACACACACACACACACACACACACACACACACACACACACACACACTAAATAAATAAACAGGTTGATGAGCTATTGTTCCCTATGTTAATTATTATTGTTCACTCATTCTGACATTCATATTACATTTTATTGAATGGGTTAAAATCGTACACCTTTAAAAACACTTTTCAAGGTTGTGAAACTATTGACATGATAATTGATGATTAAGAATTCCTAATGATTTGTTGTTTTTTCAATTTTAAACAGTTATGTGTTACTGTTCATTAACATATTGGACTGGTTTTGATGTCATGTTCTGAGTCTGATAATTTATCACACTCCTGAACTGGTCGTCTAATTAAATGGCTTATTCTCTTGAATTATTAATAAATGTTTTCAGTTAATATGGCTGTGTAATGACTTTCTTTAATACCCTAATTGAGACAGAGTCTACTTTGCAAGGGAACATAAAATGTAATCATTAACAGTCCATAATATTGGGTCGCGACTCAACTGTCATTGTCAAATTTGGGTCCCCAGGCAAAACCAATTGAGAACCACTGTTATAGTGTAACGGCGTTCTTCGTTTGTAGAATGAGAGTCGGACCGAAATGCAGCGTAGTGGTTACTCATGTCTTTAATGAAAGGAAAAAAGCGATACATGAAATAACTATACAAATACGAAAACAACAAACGGAACGTGAATCCTATTACAGCCTATCTGGTGAAACTACACAGAGACAGGAACAATCACCCACGAAATACAAAGCGAAACCAGGCTACCTAAATACGGTTCCCAATCAGAGACAACGAGAATCACCTGACTCTGATTGAGAACTGCCTCAGGCAGCCAAGCCCATACAACACCCCTACTCAGCCGCAATCCCAATAATACAAAATCCCCAATACGAAATACAACAACATAAACCCATGTCACACCCTGGCCTGACCAAATAATAAAGAAAACACAAAATACTAAGACCAAGGCGTGACATATAGGTGATTCTGTGCTTCCAACTTTATGACAACAGTTTCCTATTTCAGCATGACATTGCCATATTGCCATTGCCAACTCCATATTAATTCCCATGATTTTGGAATAATGTTCAACGAGCAGGTGTCCACATACTTTCGGTCATGTAGTGTAGGTAGACAAGCTAGCTACTCTAACTTGATTGATAGCCGGAAATGGCTTCTTGGTAGCTCTTTGTGTGGTTGGGAGTTGGGAACCTATCTGGGCCAAACTAAAGCCAACTAGTGGCTAGCAGTATTACAGGCGCACGTGCCCCTGTGCCCTCTATGGGTATGGGGTATGAAGCCTCTGGGGGACATTATCCAATATCCTTATTGTGATGCACAGTAATGTGCTTTTTTTCCACATACATACATTGCATATGTGTTCAATTAGATCAAGCCTCACAAATGCATCTGAATTAGATTGTAATAATTGTGAGCTGCAAGATGATAGATACTACGTTAGCTTTTGGCACAGGATCAAGCAACAACTCCAAACCAGAATCAATGCTAGTTCAAGAGAAACAAGAAAATGTTCTTTCCCCCATCCTGTGCTCATCCAAAATATTCAGGCTATAACTCTTCTTTATGGATTTCATCCTTCTGAAAAGCACAGGAAGGAAAACATAAACTCATCTTGATCTAACAATAATTTATAATATCATAACCCATTTAATGTAAACCCAGTTTAAATTCCATAAAGCCATTGTCACTATGTAGTATGTTGAGAAAAAATACTGTGTGCAGCTATGCAAAGTGTATGTGTCTTTAGCTCCATAGAGCAGCATATGATGTTACCCAGATCAGTTCCAGAAAACCTGTAAAAAGGTTGACGTGTGTGGGATCTTGTGAGAAGATGCTCATGGCTCAGAGAAAGGTCACACAGGAGGGTGAGGGGTTATATTTAGGCACACAGTAAACAAACCTGAGGTTCCCAGACATACTGCCATCACATTACATTTGTAGCCTACAAAACACTGAAAACACCACTCGTGTATACAGATCGATACTGTACCTATACACTTGTACAAACAATTTCCATCCATGACTACCTCATTGGAATCTGGGAATCATGAGATCCTAAATCATGCATATTCTGCTTTTTACACCGGTATCATAGAGGACAGACACCCTTTTGTCTGCTATTTAAGTATAAAAGCAATGCTATGCATCCCTTTCTGCATCTCTAGTCTCAACCTAACACACTGAAGAATCAGAAAGTCCTTCATGGACCATCATAACAATAATGCCCTCGGTGCACATAATACCCACTTAAAAAAACACTACAGTTTACTATAGAATAATACAGTACTTACTATAGAATTCTTCAGTAAGCTGTTGTATACTGTAATAAATACTATAATACTGTAACGAGTGCGCTGAGAGTCGGGAGGCAAGTTCAGGGAGTGAGTGTTTTAATAAAATAAACTAAACATAACACAAAACAAGAAACACTAATAGCACACAAACATGGAACAGACACAATAAAGCCTGGGGAACGAACAAACAACTATTAAAACATTCCCAAACCAGAAACCATGGATCGATGGCAGCATTCACGTGAAACTGAAAGCACGAACCACTGCTTTTAACCAGGGCAAGAGACCGGAAACATGACCGAATACAAACAGTGTAGCTTTTCCCTCCGCAAGGCAATCAAACAAGCTAAGCGTCAGTATAGAGACAAAGTAGAGTCGCAATTCAATGGTTCAGACACAAGAGGTATGTGGCAGGGTCTACAGTCAATCACGGATTACAAAAAGAAAACCAGCCCCATCGTGGACCAGGATGTCTTGCACCCAGACAGACTAAACAACTTCTTTGCTCACTTTGAGGACAATACAGTGCCACTGACACTGCCTGCTACCAAAACCTGCGGACTCTCCTTCACTAGAGCCGACTTGAGGAAAACATTTAAACGTGTTAACCCTCGCAAGGCTGCAGGCCAAGACGGCATCCCCAGCCGCTTCCTCAGAGCATGCGCAGACCAGCTGGCTGGTGTGTTTACGGACATATTCAATCAATCCTTATCCCAGTCTGCTGTTCCCACATGCTTCAAGAGGGCCACCATTGTTCCTGTTCCCAAGAAAGCTGAGGTAACTGAGATAAACGACTACCGCCCCGTAGCACTCACTTCCGTCATCATGAAGTGCTTTGAGAGACTAGTCAAGGACCATATCACCTCCAGCCTACCTGACACCCTAGACCCACTCCAATTTGCTTACCGCCCCAATAGGTCCACAGACGACGCAATCGCAACCACACTGCACACTGCCCTAACCCATCTGGACAAGAGGAAGACCTATGTGAGAATGCTGTTCATCGACTACAGCTCAGCATTTAACACCATAGTACCCTCCAAACTCGTCATCAAGCTCGAGACCCTGGGTCTCGACCCCGCCCTGTGCAACTGGGTCCTGGACTTCCAGACGGGCCGCCACCAGATGGTGGGGGTAGGTAACAACATCTCCACCACGCCGATCCTCAACACTGCGGCCCCACAAGGGTGCGTTCTGAGCCTTCTCCTGTACTCCCTGTTCACCCACGACTGCGTGGCCATGCACGGCTCCAACTCAATCATCAAGTTTGCGGACAACACTACAGTGGTAGGCTTGACTACCAACAACGACGAGACGGCCTACAGGGAGGAGGTGAAGGCCCTCGGAGTGTGGTGTCAGGAAAATAACCTCACACTCAACGTCAACAAAACAAAGAAGATGATCGTGGACTTCAGGAAACAGCAGAGGGATCACCCCCCTATCCACATCGACGGGACAGTAGTGGAGAGGGTAGAAAGTTTTAAGTTCCTCAGCGTACACATCACGGACAAACTGTATTGGTCCACCCACACAAACAGCGTGGTGAAGAAGGCGCAGCAGCGCCTCTTCAACCTCAGGAGGCTGAAGAAATTTGGCTTGTCACCAAAAGCACTCACAAACTTTCACAGATGCACAATCGAGAGCATCCTGTCGGGCTGTATCACCGCCTGGTACGGCAACTGCTCCGCCCACAACCATAAGGCTCTCCAAAGGGTAGTGAGGTCTGCACAACGCATCACCGGGGGCAAACTACCTGCCCTCCAGGACACCTACACCACCCGAAGTCACAGGAAGGCCATAAAGATCATCAAGGACAACAACCATCCGAGCCACTGCCTGTTCACCTCGCTATCATCCAGAAGGCGAGGTCAGTACAGGTGCATCAAAGCGGAGACCGAGAGACTGAAAAACAGCTTCTATCTCAAGGCCATCAGACTGTTAAACAGCCACCACTAACATTGAGTGGCTGCTGCCAACATACTGATACTGACTCTTTAGTAATGGAAAATGTATGTAAAAAAATATCACGAGCCACTTTAAACAATGCCACTTAATTTAATGTTTACATACCATACATTACTCATCTCATATGTATATACTGTACTCTATACCATCTACTGCATCTTGCCATCTTTATGTAGTACATGTATCACTAGCCACTTTAAACAATGCCACTTTTATGTTTACATACCCTACATTACTCATATCATATGTATATACTGTACTCGATACCATCTACTGCATCTTGCTTATGCCGTTCTGTACCATCACTCATTCATATATCTTTATATACATATACAGTCGGGCAAAAAAGTATTTAGTCAGCCACCAATTGTGCAAGTTCTCCCTCTTAAAAAGATGAGAGAGGCCTGTAATTTTCATCATAGGTACACTTCAACCATAACAGACAAAATGAGGAAAACAAATCCAGAAAATCACTTTGTAGGATTTTTAATATATTTATTTGCAAATTATGGTGGTAAATATGTATTTGGTCAATAAAAAAAGTATCTCAATACTTTGTTATATACCCTTTGTTGGCAATGAGAGGTCAAACGTTTTCTGTAAGTCTTCACAAGGTTTTCACACACTGTTGCTGGTATTTTGGCCCATTTTGGCCAACCAAAATGACAATCCTGTGGACCAGGAGCGGACCGGTCACCTCTGCTGAGGCGCAGGAAACCTGTCAATGGCGACCTAGAGCGCCGGAGGAGAGAGCATACATGACAAATACTACACACTGAGGTATCCCTTGTGTCGTACTTACTGTAGAATGTTGTAGTACACTGTAGAATACTGTAAATACTACAGTTTTATCCGCAAAAAAACACTGTAGTAAATACTATAGTAATGCCTGCAAAAACACTAGTCTGCAAAAACACTACAGTAAATACTATATTATATACTACTGTTTTTTTTACTACAGAATTTAAACTACTGTAAACTGTAAATAATACAGTTTACTACAGTCGTGTCAGCAAAAACCTGAACGTACAGTAAAGTTCGCAAAAACACTATTGTGAGTACTGGTTTTTCATGTGGGAAGACAGAGCTGCACAAAACGGTGTTACTCTAGGAAATGAGCTTTAATGGAACACCAGAAATACTGCATGCAATCCACATCGGAATCCTTGTCAATATATAAAATCAACGACGTGGTTCTGTTTACTTTACTCAGGGTACATTTGGTATAACTGTCCATGTCCTCGTCCTCACGGGAAATTATATATATCTGATGGTGCAGTAGTTGGATATTGTACATATGAGAAAGCTGTAGCAGAGAAAGGTCAAATGAATTCTATCTCTCATTCCTCCATTTCCATGCTTTGTCTCCACATCAAACTGATACAAATCTGAGATTTGCTCCCTCACTGACACAATGTAACCCCTGTCCTGGGATATACAACAGAATTGCAAAAGGGATAAAGTGAAAACATGAATAAATCCACCATAGTATTTTTTTCTCTGCATTGAACTTTGGAAGGGCAAGGTTCCATTACATGAGCAATCCAAATACTTTAAATTAAAGAGCGATAAAGCATTGTTTATGTTGGTTTAGTGTAATGAAAAACATCTTAATCTTGTAATGCATCCCACTTTATATCAGTGAGTGAAGACCTATAATGGTAAAAGAGGTTGAAAAAACATTGTTTCACCTTAATTTGTCAATGTGGAATCTACGTGGAAAATGCATAGGATTTGAAAAAAGTAATCGAAGTAAACAGTTTTGAATGTGACATTTCAACCACAGGATTGTCACCATGGTAACCCGAATTTCAACATAGACAAACCTTGTATAAAATATGTTGAATTTGTACCTTTAAAACAACATCAGATCTTCAACGTTACATCCACTATCAGAAAATAAACTATAGACTGGGCAATTGATCTATCTACAGCTACCCTTCGGTCTCTCATCCAGAGTTTCACCAAGCCCAGCCCTGCTTAGCTTTATTTACTATTCCAATTACTGCTCTGAGTTCACATGGCATGCCTTACATAAGCTGGGGTCGAGGAATGCAAAAATATTGTTCTTCATACTGTCTATCAACAAAACCTGAAAAAAAGCCTAATCATATCAGTCTTGTCAGCCTGTCTGTGAGCAACTGTGTGTACTGTTACTACTAATTGACCGTAGGGTTTTGATTTTAACCATGTGGATGGATATACATATTTCCTCCCAGATAATTGTTCTCATTATGTCAATCCATAAGAGTAGAGTCAGGCTGTGTATTTCTTTCCCAATGTCTCAGGGCAAACGGAATTAAATGAAATAAAATATGTTTACTCACAGTAAATGTCCTTTACCAACTTGAGGCCAACACATTAATCATCACCATTCATTTTAAATAATATACAGTATCTCCCTATAGAGGGTCAAATGTTAATGTTGTGCCTGTCTAGTCATGTCTTGACAATCAATTCTTACTTTGTCAAAGTTACACAACTGTGGCTAAAACACACATCTTAGAATTTAGGGCGCCCTCTGTCGGTTTCAGTTGCGTCTAGATTTTCGCTATCAATGCACCTGCGTCAGGTAAGGTTAGCTCTGGGCTCCTACGCAATCTCTCCGTCTCGGGGCGGATCCAAAACAGTGGGAAGTAGTGCCGCGTTCAAAAGAACTGGGAACTCGGGAAAAAATACGATGTTAAATCATGACGTCATTGATCTTCAGGTCGGAGTTGTATAGGCCCGAGTTCCATAGTTGGAATTTGGTTTGATGACCGTTCAAATCGCTTTTTTCCAGTCGAGCTCGTTTTTTTCAGAGTTCCCAGTTGTTTGAAACCCACTGAAGTCGGAAGTCGAAGATTTCCGCGTTCCGAGCTCACAGTTCTTTTGAACGCGGCATAGACTATTGTTTATTATCACCTTCCGGATTCTTAGAAACTTCCCCTGTTACAGATGCGCCATCGGTAAGGAATATTTACCCTGTTTAGAGGTCTCTCAGCTAAAGACTTAGTAGGATCTAACGGTGTAGATCTCTCCGATACACTATATCATGAGTGTGATGTAATCATAATGTACGTAATATGGTTATTTCAAATGAGTTCAGTCTAACAACGGGTTAGCATTATGTGTAGGTTGTGTTTGTTTTATTAATCAGGTTTGTATAGTTCTCGTTTTAATTCGTACACATATATGTTTTTGTGGCTATCATTACACTAATTCACTTCATGTCGTGGTTCTATCCTCTTATTACATGTTGCACCGTATTATTTAAGTGTATGGGCAGCACAGGAAATCATAACAATAGAGAGAGGGAAGTCACTGATGGCCTACTTATCATCACAGCATTGCGTGATCAGACCAGAAGTTGGGGGCGTCTGTGGATGTGGACGGACCGATAAATTGTCATTTCTTCCACTATCTGATCCTTGTCCTAAAACAGACGTATCCGTTCAATGGAGGAACCATTATTTTCTGCTTACGGGGATTTCGTCGACTGGTCTGTCCAAACTGCTTGGGAACAGAATGACGCCGAGGTGGACAGTGCGTTTGGAGACTGGAGTTCTGCCTGTAATGGCAACAAGTCGGATGCAGTTGAAAGATCTTCATCTCTGTCTTCACCCATGGACATGGACATCTCTAAACTCTCAACAAAGGTGAGAGTGCACCGATCTTTTTGATCATTCCAAGTTTACTTTACTTAAGAGGAAATTATTACCTGTGAATTGTGATCTATATAGGAGATGTCTTAATTGCCATTTTCCTAATGTAGGCAAATAAATAAACAATGTACAAATATGATATATATGATATATTTCTCTATACAGCTGGAGGATGGCAATGTGAAGAAATCATGTGTCGTTTTCCAGGAGTGCTTCCAGGTCTTGGGTGAATCTAAAGAGACCAACTGTACTGTACGATCTCTGTCCCAGCTGATAGAAAACACACAGCCTTTTCAACCAACAGCTACAATATGGTGTCTAATTTATCCTTTTTTTTTTTACTGTAACTAAAAACATGCCTTTGTATATGTATGAAGCTTCACTTCTGTGTTCCATGAGGTTGTATCTGACTCCTCTTCTCTCTTGCTTAGTGACTGTGGCAGCTTGTGGAGCCATCTGGTGGCTGAGCCCAGCAGGCTGAGGCTGTCAGAGCCAAAGCCCAGCTTACACTGCCACAGCCACAGCAGAATGGTTTCTGCCCTCAGAATCACAGCCTCAAATTGCATCTCTGACCAGGTGAGATGGGTAGGTGGGGAATGGGGTCCTTTTAAAATGAATACACCCAGCCTAGTTGGATGAATGTTTTTACGTTTTGTGAAACATTTTGGGTTATTAATTGGAAATACAATAGTTAGGTCCAAAATAATTGGCACTGTTGATAAAAATTAGCAAACAAATCTGAGCTATATTGTATCTGTCCCAAAAATAGAAAATTATAGTATTTTATACGAATACAATTGCTGGGAGGAAGAGATTTTCTTTCCTTCTTTGCCTAAAATTACATACCCAAATCTAACTGCCTGTAGCTCTGGGCCTGAAGCAAGGATATGCATATTCTTGGTACCATTTCAAAGGAAACACTTTGAAGTTTGTGGAAAAGTGAAAGGTATGTAGAAGAATATAACACATTAGATCTGGTAAAAGATAATACAATCTTTGAAATGCAAGAGAATGGCCATAATGTATTATTCTAGCCCAGCTGCAATTTAGATTTTGGCCACTAGATGGCAGCAGTGTGTGCAAAGTTTCAGACTGATCCAATAAACATTTTCATTTCTGTAAAAATTATGTATCAACTGTGCCTAATTTGTTATTAATAACTTTTCGTGTTCAAAACTTTGCACTCTCCTCAAACAATAGCATGGTATTATTTCACTGTAATAGCTACTGTGAATTGGACAGTGCAGTGAGATTAACAAGCATTTTAGTTTTCTGCCAATATCAGATATGTCTATGTCCTGGGAAATGTTCTTGCTAATCGCATTAGTTTAGATCAACCGTCCCGCAGGGGACCCACTAATCCTGAAGAAGTTTTAACAAGTAATAAAAATAAAAACTCTCAAAAAGATAGGGGTAAATATTATTGGCATCCATGTTTTCAATACTCCAGGACCCTCCCCTTGTAAACTTAAATGGTAATCTCTATTCTATTATCTATATTTCTATGATTTCAATTCAGTTTCCTATGGAGGATTGACTGAAAACAACAGATATTCCCATTCAAGTCAATATTATCTGAAGTGTGGGCCTCCCAACCATCTTTGTGGTACCATTTGAAAGTTGAAATTTCAATTTCATTCCCATTTTATCAGCCAAACATGACACCCGCCCTTTATTCAAGGGCATGTTGTGTTTCAACTGATGGCGGTATGTTCCCCAATGCTGGAAGGGAGGGTGGGCCTGAGTAATAAAGTTTGGAAACCCCTGCGCAAGATGATGCTCCAAGATTCCACACTGGAGGAAATATATTTGCCAAGTCGTCTGCCTTGTGTTCTGCATAGACAATGCAGTGCCTTCAGAAAGTAGTTCTACCCCTTGAGTTAGTCCACATTTTTTTGTATTACTGCCTGAATTAAAAATGTATTCAATGTATTTTTTTTCTCTCACCCATCTACACACAATACCCCGTAATGACAAAGTGAAAATGAACTGGAATGTTGTTGATCCATCCTCAGTTTTCTCCTATCACAGCCATTAAACTGTAACTGTTTTTAAAGTCACCATTGACCTCATGGTGAAATCCCTGAGCTGTTTTCTTCCTTTGCAGTGACTGATTGTATTGATACACCATCCAAAGTGTAATTAATAACTTCACCATGCTCAAAGGGATGCCCTTCTTTGTGAGGCATTGGAAAACCTCCCTGGTCTTTGTGGTTGAATCTGTATTAGAAATTCACTGCTTGACTGAGGGGCCTTACAATTATATGGATGTGTGGAGTACAGAAATGACCTAGTCATTAAAACATCATGTTAAACACTATTGCACACAGAGTGAGCCCATGCAACTTTATTATGTGACTTGTTAAGCAAGTCGTTACTCCTAAACTATTTTAAGCTTGTCATAGCAAAGGGGTTGAATAATTATTGACTCAAGACATTTCAGCTTTTATATTGTAATTCATTTGTAAACGTTTCTAAAAACATAATTCCACTTTTACATTATGGGATATTGTTTGTACTACAGTGACACAATCTACAGTTAATCCATTTTAAATTCAGGCTGTAACACAACAAAAATTGGAAAAAGTGAAGGAGTGTTAATACTTTCTGAAGACACTGGGTTCTATATCTGTGGTCTTTCCCTTCCATAGTGTGAGTCTGTCTTTTTGGAAGATCGTGAAGAAACTACAGAGACCTCTTGCCCCCCTGCTGCTGCTCTCATCAAAACCAAGGTGTGTGCATCCATGTGTCTGTGTTGGGGGGCTTCTCCTTTTTAGGAAGTGGGCATCACTGGGCGTCTTTCTACTCTTATTGGTAGGGAGCACACCTGTAACCTTTGGCCTTACTCTCATCTCCACTCAGCTGCTGGCCCCCTCCTCCTGCCATGGTGACACCCCAGCTTTCCTCTACCAAATCTCCCAGCAGTGGCTGACTCAATGCAGCATCCGGCTGCAGCCTCAGCACCACAAGAAGACTCCTGCACTGAACTATGGAGAAGGATAAGATGAAGATGCTGCTTAGCATAGCCCTACTGTACTGTTGTAGATGGATGAAACGGGTTGGGTTGTTACCCGGGTGAGAACAAAGTATACACTTTTCGCAACATTTTATTTATACAGATTGTAAAGAAAGTACATTCTATGATATTGTGTATTTAGTTTGCAGGCGTTTTCCTGGTTTTATATATAATATTTTGATACGGAGTGCAGTTACAGTGATACTATAAAATGTTCTATAAATGTATTGAGTTATTTATTCAGTGTAACACCTGTTTTATACCACTATTGTCAAGAGCAGGGGGAACAATGCAAATCTTTGGAAGTCACAGCACTCCACTAGAGGGCATACTGGCTTCCTCATAAGTCCCAACCCCCATTTTGCAAACATACAGTGCATTCAGAAAGTATTCAGACCCCTTAACTTTTTCCACATCTTGTTACGTTACAGCCTTATTCTAGAATTGTTTTCACATTTTTTTTCTCATCAATCTACACACACTACCCCATAATGACAAAGCGGAAACAGGTTTTTAGAATTGTTGGCAAAGGTATTAAAAACAGAAATACCTTATTTACTTAAGTATTCAAATCAAACTTTATTTGTCACATGTGCCGAATACAACATGTGTAAACCTTCAGACCATGCACCTCAACAATGAACACCTCAAGAAACAAGCTTTGTCCATATATTTTGTTTTGTAGAATACCCAACTCCAAGTCTCACTGTAGAAACCTGGCTTGCGATCTAGGGCAATGTATGGTCCCAGAAAAAAAGTAATTGGGTGTGTCTTCCCACTGTGGATACATTTTTATGGAAATGTGGATTGCTTGTGCTTTAACTATTTATGGCATCACATTATTGGTGTCCTCCACTTCTTAATATTTCCTTAGTTTGGTCCTCTGTTTTTCTTAACTTGCCTTAATACTCAAAACCATAGACATGTGTCATGTCATTGGCCATTTTGTAAGTAAGACTGCAGGGCATCATGGAGCTAATCAGCACAAACCAGTATAACAGAGAGGTTATTACATGTGTACAACTGCATCTCAGACAGTTCTCTTACATTTCAACCACCAAGATTTGCTTTTCCAGACAGAGAAAACAAGAGGTTAGTGAAGGTGCACACTCCTCCCAAATGTCACTTGTTTGGCTGGCGGGTTGAGTCTGTGAATAGAATTGGAATACTGAGAGAAAAACCGTCACCTTTTTACAAGTAGGCCCCTCCTACATGACAAGTGATGTATCTCCTCTCAGCTAGTGCACTAGCGAGATGTCAGAGTGAATTTAGATTACATCTCGTTGCAGTGCAGTTGCGGAAAAAAAGGCAAAGGGACGGAAGGATGGAGGAAGGAAGGATGATCTTGGGTTGTATTGTGCCTTATGTCACACACACAGAGGAAGGCATTGGTGCATTGGACCATCTTTTTGGGGGTGGGATGGTCAAAATAAATGAATAATAATACAAATAATTGATTTTTTTTAAGGGAGATGGCCCTTGGGCCTGTTAAAGATTATGATTTTTGTGCAATTTCTCTATTGTCATGTTAATATATTTGAGCATTTGCCCGATCAGTGGACAACGTCCAGTCCCCCCTACCAAGATAGGCCTGCCCGGTTTTCTGATTGGCTGATGTGGCGCAAAATTCACGTTCAAAGTCAAACGCACATCAGCAAAGAGACCTTGCTCTGACTCTCTTGTCATTAGTCAGCCCAGATCACGGCTCGTAAAAAAAAACAGAATGGTAGTACCGAAAAAAGTTAAGAGACCAAAATAAGGCTTGAGGCTACAGCTGCTTAATGTATGAAATTAACCAACTAATTTTCTAAAAGTTCTGGTTCGGTTGATCCAAGTATTGTGACAGATGCTGTTACAGACTGGTATGGAGAAAACCTACCTACTGTGTTACTCTTTCTCCGTTTTCATCCAAATGCCGACATATTTTAATGCGAATATTCAAAAATCAGCATAACAACTCCAAGGGGTTTCCATCAAATTGACTTGTTGCGGATAAAAGGCTGTGCGTGATGATGTAGTGCACAAAAATATACCTTTTCCATTTCATTTTCAATTTAACTGATGATTTTCTCACAAAAAAAGTAAATTATACAGCGAGTGTGCCCACTGGTATTGGCACGTGCGCACTAACCAACAGCTTGCAGACACTGTGCAAGTAGGCCAATAGCCTATGGATGAGATTATTATGGACAAGATTATTTCTATTTGTCAAATGGCATCGATTATCATGTCACCAGAATAAGACCCTTTATGTTTATTGTAAAGGAGCACATCACCTTGCACTTTTCACCACCCTGTGGAGTTCATAATTTATACTGAACAAAAATATAAACCCAACATGTAAAGTGTTGGTCCCATGTTTCATGAGCTGAAATAAAAGATGCCCGAAATGTTCCATTCACACTAAAAGTTTCTCTTATCTTTTGTGCACAAATTTGTTTACATCCGTTAGTGAGCATTTCTCCTTCTCATTCTCATGTGAAATCTATAGATTTGGGCCATATGAATTTATTTAAATTGTCTATGTTCCTTATATGAACTGTAACTCAGTAATATCATTGAAATTGTTGCATGTTGCATTTATATTTTTGTTCAGCATAATAGCTATTAATACTTTAGGAGTGACAGACAGACAGGCAGACAGAGTGATAGAGGAAAACAAGAAGAAGAACAGACAGACAGAGTGAGAGCAGAGATGATGCAGAGGAAAACTGCACAACAGGGAGGCAAAAAAGGCACTGCATATATGGTGTCAGCGGTGATGTGGGCTGTTGAGTCTCAAATGCCAGGGCCTAATTTTTGTCCCAGTCCGCCACTGGAGGAAGCCTCTCACTGCTCAGCTGGATGGATATATTTGCTAACTTTCCTTATTGTAACTCAAATTCTACATTTCTACAGAACTATTTTAAGTCTTTAAGGCATTATTTTTTAAAGGGAAAAGTGGTTGATATGAGAACAAGGAACTTCCTTTGATTATACAGAATAACTCAATATTATCACGTCTCAGGATAAGACCCAGATGCAGACAGTTCAAATAAGACATTTATTATAAAACGGGGCAGGCAAACGACAGGTCTTGGACAGGCAGAGGTCGGTTGTCCAAGGCAGAGTCCATAAGATACAGAGTGGCAGACAGGGTCAGGGCAGGCAGAGGTCAGTAATCCAAGGCAGAGTCCATAAGATACAGAGTGGCAGACAGGGTCAGGGCAGGCAGAGGTCAGTAATCCAAGGCAGAGTCCATAAGATACAGAGTGGCAGACAGGGTCAGGGCAGACAGGGTCAGGGCATGCAGAGGTCAGTAATCCAAGGCAGAGTCCGTAAGATACAGAGTGGCAGACAGGGTCAGGGCAGACAGGGTCCAGGGCAGGCAGAGGTAAGATAAGATACAGAGTGGCAGACAGGGTCAGGGCAGACAGGGTCAGGGCATGCAGAGGTCAGTAATCCAAGGCAGAGTCCGTAAGATACAGAGTGGCAGACAGGGTCAGGGCAGACAGGGTCAGGGCAGGCAGAGGTCGGTAGTCCAAGGCAGAGTCCGTAAGATACAGAGTGGCAGACAGGGTCAGGGCAGACAGGGTCAGGGCAGGCAGAGGTCGGTAGTCCAAGGCAGAGTCTGTAAGATACAGAGTGGCAGACAGGGTCAGGGCAGGCAGAGGTCAGTAATCCAGGGCAGGCGGAGGGCAGGCAGAATGATCAAAACCAGCATAACTAGAAAACGGGCTCAAGAAAACAGGAGTACGAAATACACACTGGAAGGCTTGACAAGACAAGACGAACTGGCAACAGGGAAACGGAGAACACAGATATAAATGCACAGGGGATAATGGGGAATATGGGCGACACCTGGAGGAGGGTGGAGACAAGCACAAAGACAGGTGACAGGTCAGGGTGTGACAGACTTTACAAGTACAGTGCTGATCAAGAGAAGTAGAATTTGAATAATTAGATTAAATGCAAAGATAATGTACAATTTCAAGAAGAGGTATTATATAACAGGACAAGCTCTACAAGTAGTGCATATTTTTCTTGCATTCTACTAACTGCCTCAAAAAGAGAATATTCTGTTCACAGTAGATACACAAGTCTCCGTCACCTGAATAAAACCATTGTAGTATGACAAAAATACTATCCACATTGTAAAAAATATATATTGTCATTTACAATTCTTAACCGGACGAAGCCAGGTTATCCTGATGATGTTCAGATCCTTAACAATCCCTCAGTCGAGAAGTGAAATTCAAGCACAGATTCAACCACAAAGACCAGGGACATTTTACAATGCCTCGCAAAGAAGGGCACCTATTGGTGGATTTTTTTTTTAAAATGACACTGAATATCCCTTTGAGCATGGTGAAGTTATCAATTACATTTTGGATGGTGTATCAATACACCCAGTCACACCACAGAAACAGACGTCCTTCCTAACTCAATTGCTGGAGAGGAAGGAAATCGCTCAGGGATTTCACTATGAGACCAATGGTGATTTTAAAATAGTTACCTGGCTGTGATAGGAGAAAACTGGATCAACATTGTAGTTCCTCCGCAATACTAACCTAAATGACAGAATGAAAAGAAAGAAGCTTGTACAGAATAAAAAATATTCAAAAACATGCATCCTGTTTGCAATAAGGCACTATAATAATACTACAAAAAATGTGGCAAAGAAATTAACATTTTGTCCTGAATACAAAGCTTGGGGAAAATCCAACATAACAAATCACTGAGTAGTACCACTTCATATTTTCACGCATGATGGTGGCTGCATCATGTTATGGGTATGCTTATTATCAGCAAGGACTAGGGAGTTATTACAGTTTTTTTTTTAAACATAGTAGAGCTAAGCACAGACAAAATCCAATAGGAAAAACTGGTTCAGTCTGCTTTCCAACAGACGCAGGCGGACAAATTCACCTTTCAGCAGGACAACAAGGTAAAACACAAGGCCAAATATACACTGGAGTTGCTTACCAAGATGACATTGAATGTTCCTGAGTGGTCTGGTTACAGTTGTGACTTAAATCGGCTTGAATATCTATGGCAAAACTTGAAAATGTCTGTCTGGCAATTATCATCAACCAACTTGACGGAGCTTGAAGAATAATGAGCAAGTATTGTACAATCAAGGTGTGCAAAGCTCTTAAGAGACTTATCCAAAAACACTCACAGCTGCCAAAGTTAATTCTGACATGTATTGACTCTGGGATTGAATACTTAACGAATCAAGATATATTAGTGTTCTATTTTTCATAATTTTTTAAAATAACTCATCAATTTTCTTACACTTTGACATTTAAAAAAAAACTTTATTTAACTAGGCATGTTAGTAAAGAACAAATTCTTATTTTCAATGATAGGAACAGTGGGTTAACTGCCTTGTTCAGGGGCAGAATGAGAGATTTTTACCTTGTCAGCTCGGCGATTCGATCTTGCAAACTTTCGCTTCCTTGTCCAACACATTAACCGGTAGCCTACCTGCCACCCCAATTACAGAGTATTGTGTGTGGATCGTTGACAAAAAAAGGGACAATTAAATACATTTTTCTCCCACTTGAACATAACAAAATGTGTAAAAGTCAAGGGGTGGAAATACTTTCTGAAGGCATTCATACAATGTAACATAAATGTTCCTTATGAGCAAATAACTATTGTGGTCGAAGGGACCATGAACAGCCATGTAAGGACAAAGGCCTATTGTAATTGTGAAGGTGAAATGTACATGATAACCTTGAAGGAGAGGAATTAATAGGAACATACTTTGAGATCAATGTGTTTTTGTATATTTCAATATGATTTAGTCATTTCAATAACTAAAATCTAAGGAGGACCCAGTGTTGATATTTTTGTCGTCATTAATTTACTGTAGAAATTATGTAGTTTCACATAATTTGTAAAGAAGTGTAATGTTGTTCTCATGGAAAATAATTTCCTGAGCACTACAGATATGGTGCATTCACAAAGTATTCAGACCCCTTCCCTTTTTCCACAATTATGTTACAGCCTTATTCTAAAAATTGATTGAATAAAATAAAAACACCATTACACAGCAAAAACAGGTTTAGACATTTCAAAAAACCGAAATACCACATTTACATAAGTATTCAGAACCTTTGCTATGAGACTCAAAATTGAGCTCAGGTGCATCTGTTTCCATTGATCATCCTTGAGATGTTTCTACAGCTTGATTAAAGTCCACCTGTGGTAAATTCAATCCATTGGACATGATTGGAAAGGCACACACCGGTCTATATAAGGTCCCACAGTTGACAGGGCATGTCAGAGCAAAAACAAAGCCAGGTCGAAGGAATTGTCTGTAGAGCTCCGAGACAAGATAGTGTCGAGGCACAAATCTGGGGATGGGTACCAAATAATGTCTGCAGCAATGAAGGTCCCCAAGAACACAGTGGCCTCCATCATTCTTAAGTGGAAGAAGTTTGGAACTACCAAGACACTTCCTAGAGCTGGCCACCTGGCCAAACTGAGCAATCGCGGGAGAAAGGCCTTGGTCAGGGAGGGCAACAAGAACCCGATGGTCACTGACAGGGCTCCAGAGTTCCTCTGTGGAGATGGGAGATCCTTCCAGAAGGACAACCATCTCCGCTGCACTCCACCAATCAGGCCTTTATGGTAGTGGCCAGACAGAAGCCACTCCTCAGTAAAAGGCACGACAGCCCACTTGGAGTTTGTTAATAGGCAACTAAAGGACTCAGACCATGAGAAACAAGATTCTCTGGTCTGATGAAACCAATTTAGAACTCTTTGGCCTGAAAGCCAAGTGTCATGTCTGGAGGAAACCTGGCACCATCCCTAAGGTGAAGCATGGTGGTGGCCGCATCATGCTGTGGGGATGTTTTTAAACAGCAGGGACTGGGATTGAGGGTAGATGAATAGAGGGAAAGATGAACAGAGCAGAGTAAAGAGAGATCCTTGATGATGATCTGCTCCAGAGCACTCTGGACCTGACTGGGGCGAAGGTTCACCTTCCAACATGGCAACAACCATAAGCACACAAACAAGACAACGCAGGAGTGGCTTCGGGACAAGTCTCTGAATGTCCTCAAGTGGCCCAGCCAGAGCCCAGACTTGAACCCGATCGAACATCTCTGGATACCTGAAAATAACTGTACAGCAACACTCCCCATCCAACCTGACAGCGCTTTAGAGGGTCTGCAGAGAAGAATGGGAGAAGCTCCCCAAATACAGGTGTGCCAAGCTTGTAGCGTCATACCCAATAAGACTCCAGGCTGTAATCGCTGCCAAATGTGCTTTAACAAAGTACCGATTAAAGGTTCTGAATATTTATGTCAATGTGATATTTCCAGTTTTGACAAACATTTCTAAAAACCTGTTTTTGCTTTGTCATTATGGGGTATTGTGTGTAGATTTAATCCATTTTAGAATAAGACTGTAAGGTAACAAAATGTAGAAAAAGTCAAGGGGTCTGAATACTTTCCGAAAGCACTGTATGCCATAGAAATCAAGTGGTATTTGCATGTGAAAATATTATGGTGTACATTTTCTCTATTGTTTACATTTTGTTGTTTGTCCACTGATTGGTATACACATTGGACATCTTAGTGTCTTTCACCAACTTCACATCAAACACAATACCTTGAACTTAGTTTACCTTTAATAACCTCTATGGGATTGGTGTCCCCCCACGGGGCGGTTGAGCTAACATATGCTAATCACATTAGCTTGAGGTTGTAAGTAAACAAATAAATCCCAGGACATAGCTTTCTGCCCATATTCAGATAGATTAACAAGAATTTTAGACATAACTACACTGTCCAATTTACAGTAGCTATTAGTGAAAGAATACCATGCTATTATTTGAGAGCGCACAATTATGAACTTGAAAATGTATCAATAAACCAATTAGGCACATTTGGGCTGTCTTGATACAACATTTTGAACATGTTCATTGGATCAGTCTAAAACTTTGCTCATAGATTACTGCCTTCTAGTGGCCAAATTCTATATTGCGCATGTGCTGCAATAATACATGATGACCTTTCTCTTCCATTTCAAAGATGGTACAAAAAAATAAAAACGCATGTTATATTCTCCTCCATTCATTTCATATTTCCACAAACTTCAAAGTGTTTCCTTTCAAATGGTATCAAGAAAATGCATATCCTTGCTTCAGGTCCTGAGCTACAGGCAGTTAGATATGGGTCATTTTAGGCATTTTAGACAGATACATTTTATCTAGTTAAAAAATAAAATAAGTGACAATTAACTTTGCACCTTTTATTATAAAAAATATTTACAAAGATGCTACATTTTTTATTAATATAAAAATGCATATACTTTACAATTGTTGAAATTCTAGCTCCTGTTTGAAGCAGAGTGACATCATTCAGAGGAGTGTTGTGGTAGTTATGACCGGAGTAATACTGTCGGATTTAACTGATACGGTTTGCCTGAGTAATCTCTTAATCATGATAAGACATTTTGAAAAATCTTTAGAATGGCAGTTGCTTGTACATCCCAAAAAAATGGAAAAAGAAAAAAACCATTGACATTTCTATGGATGAATTCTGTACAAAATATCATTTCACAAATGAACTGCATAGTGAATAGTAAACCCAGGCCCATAGTTATTTTTGAGAGAAAAAAAAAAGGGGGGGGGGTAGACCCTTGTGATATATAAAATATATCACATGGGTATACACGATTCAGTTAAAAGCAACGTGGCATGTTTGTGTCTATTTAATAAATTAAATAAATTAAAAAGTAATAACTTAATGGGTCAACCCATTATTCTCAATTTGTAATAACACAAATATCAGAAAATATGGCTTCTTAATGCTGATATCAAGCAAGAGTTTCTGTTAATACTTGAACAAATCTAGTCTAGGTCGTAAGAGATGAATTCAAATCAAGTGGGGGGGGGATGTGCCTGAAAAAGCAGGACGGTCCCTGTCTTGAGACTTGATTCCAAACCATAGGAAGACTGGTCGAATCGGGCTGCATTAACATTTCAAAATCTCTGTCAGATTAAAAATAGGAGGGGGGATTAGTTGTAGTCATACTGGTACATTTCCCAAACTGTATGTTGCAAAAAATATATTTCAATATACATATATACGTACAATATACATCTATTTCACTAATATTTGTTTTAGTCTTTAGGAAAATATACATTGCTTCAAAGGTTTGGATGTTCCGGTCTCTATTCTTGTGTAGTGTAATGACATTGTTCTTCAGTCCATACATAACAATAAATTAAAACAAAACTGGAAAAATAGATTGTATGATAAAAGGAAACATAGAAAAGTATGTAAATAAGAAAAATCATAATGGTATATGCTGTAATCTCTGCCCACTAACAGATGCACACCTGCATGTGGTAACACTGAATAAGTTATTGATTTCATAAACCCTCAACGTCTGAATGTATAATAATAACACCATATCCATGTACGCACCATGTGCATTGTCTGTAAAGAGTCTACCAAGTCTGTAAGAATGGGAATGTGTTGTTTCTCAGGAGCCCACTATGATCTCCATGATGTGGTCCAGTTCATTGAGGTCTGATCGGCAGCTGGTGCTAGAGCTGAGGGGTGAGGGCCCATGGGAGGACAGGCTCTCCAGGAGGTCGTAGGGCCCCATCTTAGGCGCACTCTGCATGCCTGTCAGCACCGTGTCAAGGTCGTAGTAGGACGCATCCACATCTGAAAACAGTTCCTCCAGGGCAGGGTCAGGGCTGGGCGCAGGGTTTTTGATCTCGAACGTGCCAAAGACCTGCTCTGCTGTCCTGGAGTCCTCCACAAGCCTGTCACTGTCTCCCTCCTCCGAATCAGACCCACACTCCTCACTGTCCTCATCTTCCTCCTCATCTTCACCATTTTCCTCTTCCCAACAGGGGTCCATGCCAAAGGTGCCTGGCAGGTAGGAGGTTGGGGCTTGGGGGGAAACCGTGGACATGGTCACCCCCCCCTCGCCCTCCTCCTCCACTACCACCTCCTCCTCCTCCTCTGCAGGGCAACCCTCTGACCCCACCGCTGGGAAGGGCTTGAGTACCTGCTCCCCCTGGGTTGCCTCGGTCTGCCGACACAGCACCTCGGTGGCCACCAGGCGGTCTGCAGAGCACTGGGCAGCAGCGTTGGCAGCACTCAGAGCCTGGGTCATGATCTGCCAGGTGCCGTCCTGGGTCATCTCCTCCTGGATCTGCCTCACCGTGTTGGCAATCAGCACTGAACGGCACAGGTTGGGCTCCACCAGCATGTGGCACAGCTGCAGCTTGATTAGGGACATGTCCAGCAGGGACTGCCGCTGCAGGCTGTAGGATGACAGCATCCTTACAGCCACCGAACTCGGCTGGTTTACATCCTCACCGCCTGCCGCAGGTTCATCCCCGGAGTCAGAAAACTTGCGCTTCGTGCCCTTCGGGAACATTTTGGCTCTCTGGGGTGAGGGGGAGACGGAGAGTGTTATTGATGAAAAATCTGTCACAAAAACTTTACCATTCTGACACAAACACACATGGTATCATGAAAGACTGTTGTTTTGCAGAATTTTACTTATCAAAAGTACATCCTAAAAATGAATGAACTTATGTGTGGTGTTATGTTTGAAGTGTGTGGCATAAGGACAAACTATTAAGGTGATAAGCTAAATTTCAATTGGTAAGAGAATTCTGTGATGAAGAATCTCTAGGTTAGCTAAATATTCATGTAGTGGCCTACAGTATAAATGGCTTGTTGTTTTTCTGAAAGTTTGCTATACCTTTCCTGTTGAGAGGCACAGGCATTAGCATAGCAGCTTGGTCCCGGCTGCAGCGCTTCAGTACTTTTGTACAAGCAACAAGCAGCTTTTGTTCTGCACCCTTTCTGCCCATTTTAGGCCAGTCTGAAGCAAGGCTCCTGCTGGGCGGAACAACCACACTTTTAACAGACCCACTGAACCACCGAAAATACAGCATGTTACCAACCACCTGCCATCACTGCGGTCAAAGTCAGGACAGGTCAGATTTTTCTCAAAAAAACACAATCAGCTCATGTACACACACCATCCCACCCCACTGCCACCTGTCGTCAGACATCTCCTAATTATGGGCAAAAGTGAGTTAACTTCACCCCGGTAGTACAAAAGAGAACAGGACACATACTGGGTAAGAAAAGTCAAATGAAACCACACAGGTTTAATGTGATATTGTGTTTGAGATATGCACACACCATGCTCCGAAAACTAGAACTGCTAGAATGTCATTACAGGGAAAGGAGGAAAAGTTAACATTAACCTTCCCGATGCTGTATCTCTGCCTGAATGAGAAGATATCAGAAGACTTGCCTCAAAACAACAGGGTCGGCTGCTGGCTCCAAGGGACAAACAAGCCGGGGAGAGCAGAGTAGGGAGAGAACACAGGACATGAGCCTGGTGTGACTACATTTCCCATAAGACTAAAACAAAGGAACTTCTGTAAGGGTATGCGTCCCCTCAGAGAGAGCTCTGGGTAGGGCATTGATTGGCGTTACTACTCTGCTACATGGATCAACCATCCACGAAGCAACAAAGGATTTAAAAACAGGAGGTAAGTATGCAATAAAGAAAACTAAAAACAGACAAGAGACAGTTTCAAAACAACAAACATTTGTGTTTGGATGTATGTACTTTTGGTTTTCCCTTGTTAGCATTTGTAGGTCAAGGTGTCCATTAGGAAAATAAAATGTTCTATGCATTTTGTTAATGTATTTATGAATTGGAGCTGTCAACAAACATTTGTATTCAAAACAACAAACATTTGTATTCAATATACTTGATCAAAAAATCTAAATGCAACATGCAAAAAAAATTCTGAGTTACAGTTCATATAATGAAATCAGTCAATAGAAAAAATGAATTTGTCCCTAATCTATGGATTTCACACGACTGGACAGGGGTGCAGCCTGGCAGCCAATCAGAATGAGTCCCCCCCCAAAAGGGCTTTATTACAGACAGAAACTATCCTGTTTTATCAGCTGTCCGGGTGGCTGGTCTCAGACGATCCCGCAGCCGGATGTGGAGGTCCTGGGCTGGCGTGGTTACACGTGGTTTGCGGTTGGGCATATTGACAAATTCTCTACAACAGCGTTGAGGCGGCTTATGGTAGAGAAATTAACATTACATTCTCTGGCAACAGCTCTGGTGGACATGACTGTAATTCAGAATGCCAATTGCACGCTCCCTCAAATCTGAGACCTCTGTTGCATTGCGTGACAAAACTGCACATTTTAGAGTGGCCTTTTATTGTCCCCCGCACAAGGTGCACCTGTGTAATGACCATGCTGTTTAATCAGCTTATTGATATGCCACACCCGTCAGGAGAAATGCTCACTAACAGGGATGTAAAGAAATGTGTGCACAAAATTGGACATAAATAAGCTTTTTGTGCATATGGAAAATTTCTGGGATCTTTTATTACAGCTGGGACAAACACTTTACATGTTGCGTTTATATTTTTGTTCAGTATAGATTATTGTAATACTATACTTGCTGATAGCAAAAAAAAGCACACAGTTGATAATAGCCACTTATGCAGCGTTCCTAATTAGCAATGTATTGTATCTATTCTAGAGCTGTAGGGGTACACTGTGGACATCACAGGGGTACAATCAATCAGTCTGGCCAGGGGAGAACATTTAGCTTCGGTCCTACCCTAGTGGACATCTTACCACTGGAGCAACAAATGCTATCACAAGGTGACACTTGCATTTACTGTATATTTTTTACCATTGGAAGTAACCAGGAGTGCTTTGACTGTGTTAATGAACCTAACTTGAATGCAGACTTTATCCATAAATAAACTATGATGAAATACTCTTGTCACACAATTGGACTGGTGCACTTACTGAAAAGTAAGATTATTTTAACTGCAACAACTGAACACTGCAAAGGGACCTGCATCAGACCACAGATAAAATGTATGAACAGTAGGTTTTTGACACAAACCTCTGAAGTACAAGAAAACATGCAAACGTTTGTGTGTTCCAAGTTGCTAGAACCCAAATGGTATTTACATAGCTGCAAATGTTCTAGTCCAATTCATGAGGGGCGTTGCCAGGTACCCTATTAAAAATGTAAAAAATGTGAGGCAGACATATGAACGTAGTTTTTTTTTTTTTTTTTACCTTAGCGAAGCCTGTCAAAAACAAAGGATGAATTCTAACTAAGAAGAAAAATACTACACAAGTAACAACAACACTGTGTTCATGTTAATTCACCAATCCCCACAAACAACGGGTTTCTACTAAGGAAGTCTAGCTGATTGGATATCTGAAAACAAGGAAAAAGAGGTGCAATCATTATGATGTGACAAGAATGAGTTACTGGTGCGAGGATGGGGCCTTATTGCTCCTTATAAAACACTGCAAACCTAAAAAGGACTGTTCAATACACATCTGTTAGGCCGATATCCATGGAAAAAAGGATCAAATAGGTTAATGTGGCTATAAAAACAAAACATAGGTCAAGACAACATACAACACTTCAAGGTTGTCTTTTGCTGATTACTCCAATCAATTAGTCTGTCAGTGCCACATGTAAGGAGGGAACCTCAATCCTGTGCTTGTTGCAAGTACCCTGTGTTATGTCTCAGTTTACACCACTAAACTTCAAAGAGCAACAGCTCCACCAGAGATCCTCCTCCTCGTCTATGGCTCCACCTAGGAATTGGCTCCCCTCCCCCACAGTACTGACGTCGAT
Source organism: Oncorhynchus keta (assembly GCF_023373465.1). NCBI lineage: Eukaryota > Metazoa > Chordata > Actinopteri > Salmoniformes > Salmonidae > Oncorhynchus > Oncorhynchus keta. The sequence goes on from NC_068449.1 coordinate 26,028,783, forward strand.
ATTTCCACGGCCGCTTATGGTTATTTGAATGGAGAAATTATCTGACTACCCAACAGTGCGAGGGTGCATCCTGCAATTCATAATAGGTTAATAAAAAAATTAATTTACAAAATTAAATCAGTTATTTACATTGCACCCATTGCAATCGCTAGTGGCCTTCTCTGGTAGCTGCACCGCATGCTTTGTCTAGTTCGAGCAAAAAGGGAAGCTGGGGCGACAATGGAGATGAGGCCATTTTGAAATAACTAGCTAGCTAGCCAATTCCTACCCATCGATATAAAATGGGGATACATTATGACACCGTTTTCAAATTACAAAACTTCATTTTTTCCAACTACATAATTTCTTACCCTTCTCAAACTGGAGTGTAATACTTCTGCTTTACAAAATGGTTTAACTACCTAGCTAAATGTGTAGCTAACATAGCTAGCCCCCCGCCTCACCAGACTAACATTTGATAAGAGTTTCAGGAATAAATATTTCGTATCAATCCTGACAAATAAATACATTCAACGTACCGTCGTTTATTTTACTTTATCCCTGTGTTGGTCATAAGATCCTCTGTAGGATGCGGAGATCAGGCTGAGATGAGATCATTAATGCCACGGCTTCAAAACTACCTCGTCTTCACTGCTGCTTGCTACGGCCAGGGAGCAGGGAGGGTGGCGGAATGGGGGGAAGGATGAAGGGGGCGGGCTCCATGCATCTTGATCGACATGCTGTCACTTGAATTAGAGCACCAGAACAAAAGGTATACTCTCAAAATGCACAAAAACAACAACGCAACATTTAAATCAAAGCTCACGTGCGTTTCTTAAAAACTGCAAAGACTGTAATCACTGCGGACCTCAGTACATATGGAAGGAAATGGTAAATTCACAGAAGAAAAAAATCCCACTGTGAAAAATGGTCAACATTGAATGCAATACAACTATGACGAGTTATACAGAATGTAATGACATTGAGATTTTTATTTTATTTTAATGTATTTTATTGTTCAAAATGTCCAAGGCTGTGGTTTACCAAGGAATCATAAAAAAAAAGTAATTTTCAAATTACTTTGAGTTTGCAGTTAGTGAATGTCAGTGCCACAAGCTCAGAATGACCTTCTTGATCCAAATCAGTCAGGTTTCAAGACTAGTCATTCAACTGAGACTGCTCTTCTCTGTATCACGGAGGCGCTCCGCACTGCTAAAGCTAACTCTCTCTCCTCTGCTCTCATCCTTCTAGACCTATCGGGTTTTTAAATGCTGCCTTCGATACTATGAACCATCAGATCCTCCTCTCCACCCTCTCCGAGTTGGGCATCTCCGGCGCGGCCCACGCTTGGATTGCGTCCTACCTGACAGGTCGCTCCTACCAGGTGGCGTGGCGAGAATCTGTCTCCTCACCACGCGCTCACCACTGGTGTCCCCCAGGGCTCTGTTCTAGGCCCTCTCCCATTCTCGCTATACACCAAGTCACTTGGCTCTGTCATAACCTCACATGGTCTCTCCTATCATTGCTATGCAGACGACACACAATTAATCTTCTCCTTTCCCCCTTCTGATGACCAGGTGGCGAATCGCATCTCTGCATGTCTGGCAGACATATCAGTGTGGATGACGGATCACCACCTCAAGCTGAACCTCGGCAAGACTGAGCTGCTCTTCCTCCCGGGAAGGACTGCCCGTTCCATGATCTCGCCATCACGGTTGACAACTCCATTGTGTCCTCCTCCCAGAGCGCTAAGAACCTTGGCGTGATCCTGGACAACACCCTGTCGTTCTCAACTAACATCAAGGCGGTGGCCCGTTCCTGTAGGTTCATGCTCTACAACATCCGCAGAGTACGACCCTGCCTCACACAGGAAGCGGCGCAGGTCCTAATCCAGGCACTTGTCATCTCCCGTCTGGATTACTGCAACTTGCTGTTGGCTGGGCTCCCTGCCTGTGCCATTAAACCCCTACAACTCATGCAGAACGCCGCAGCCCGTCTGGTGTTCAACCTTCCCAAGTTCTCTCACGTCACCCCGCTCCTCCACTCTCTCCACTGGCTTCCAGTTGAAGCTCGCATCCGCTACAAGACCATGGTGCTTGCCTACGGAGCTGTGAGGGGAACGGCACCTCAGTACCTCCAGGCTCTGATCAGGCCCTACACCCAAACAAGGGCACTGCGTTCATCCACCTCTGGCCTGCTCGCCTCCCTACCACTGAGGAAGTACAGTTCCCGCTCAGCCCAGTCAAAACTGTTCGCTGCTCTGGCCCCCAATGGTGGAACAAACTCCCTCACGACGCCAGGACAGCGGAGTCAATCACCACCTTCCGGAGACACCTGAAACCCCACCTCTTTAAGGAATACCTAGGATAGGATAAGTAATCCTTCTCACCCCCCCTAAAAGATTTAGATGCACTATTGTAAAGTGGCTGTTCCACTGGATGTCATAAGGTGAATGCACCAATTTGTAAGTCGCTCTGGATAAGAGCGTCTGCTAAATGACTTAAATGTAAATGTAATGTAATGTAATGTAATGTGCCTGTCCAAAAACCCAGTGGTGGCACCATTCGGTGGCACAACACTGTTATTGCCAATATTGACTGATTTGTCAAGCGTCTATCCTGCCGGAAGAGCTGTCGATTTTATATGGTTTTGTATGGCTGTTAAAATAAACTTATGTCAGTGTTTTCAATATAACATTTTTGCATTTGTGGGTACAATATTGTGTGAATGTATGCTTTTAACAAAAGAAAATACACACATCTCATTTCAGAATAAATATTTTAGTCATAAATGTGGTTCAAGTAATCACAAAAACAAGGGGCAAATCATTACTGAGAGCTAAGGCTCTATACAAGTGAGAACTTTTAAAGTTAAACATATCAACAAATAATTCTTACTAGTAACATACTTACTAGTAACACCCAACATATTTTACTTATCTTATCATTATTGAATATAGTACCACAATCAAACAAATGCAACTATATACAAATACACCCAATACAATTATATACATCAGAAATATTAATATAATTACCTGAAACCTGTATTCAAAAAGACACTTAAACCCAGTTTGTAATTCCATAACATGTTGAGAAATGTAGGTTTTCATAGGGATTCATGTCACTTTATTGATCCAAACTTAACACAACTTCATTTTTTTGTAATTACTATGGTATACTAGGCCTATAGTTGTTTTATCAAAACATACATCCAACCCCAGAAAAATAGTCAAACATATTTTATGATGCTTAAAGTGCAATATTTAAAATAAGGGGTTTCACAAATTCTGGGCAAAGCACATACACAGGACAAATGCCCTCACCTTAACCCAGGTACACAGTCCCCTAACATTAACAGTATTCAATACTATGACATAATAATGTCATAAAAGTAAAACAAATACAAATCAATAACCAAACAAAAACATACTTAGCCTGTTGCAACACATTGTTGGTCCCCTGTGAAACCGCTTCTTCAATATATGTTGGATCTGACATTTTATTTGGTTATTTTACACTACATCAGGAGTAAGACATGAGTTAGGGGTGGAAATGGTTTGGGATATAATTGTATTACATATAATTTAACATGAACTAAAATTAAACTAAGTCATTAATTATGATTGAACCAGTACATCCTTGTTAATAACCATATAATAGTACATTTGAAACATTCAATAAAAATACTGTATAAAGTCATGCATCCCTGAAACTGTAAGGAATCACAACAATCAACAGCTCATTATTTTTAATGTCATTAGCAAAATGTCTGTATATAAAACTCTCTAAAAGCATTAATATCAAGTAGAAAACAATTAAACAAACCTTTTCAGCAGCAACGTCTTTCAAGAGAAAAGCACAGACAGCCAGGAGTTTTGCAAAGAGAAGCAAATGGTCTACATTTCAGTGCAAATAGAAATTCAGCAAAAAGCCTCTCCCTTGTCCACTGACTACCACAACCCCATGACCAGATAAGAATCACATGCGGTCAGAACAACAGGACCGTGTCTGAGGTCAAGATGTGGTCAGTAGAATAATAACGTGCTTTGCTTGGCCTCATGCAACACACTCTGCTCGGCCACTAGGCCTACTTATGAGTCCTCTAAGGCAGGAGAGCACAATGTAGCAGTGTTAGTATATTGTATATCAAATCTCAACTATCAAAAAGTTATGGTTAATATACCGCAGATAACATGACAATACACATTGTCCCGACTACCTGTAGAGTGCATCACTAAACCAGTATTCATTAAGAAGAAAAGCTCTCTCTCTCTCTCTCTCTGGCAGAACCTCAATTGGTTTTGCTCGACTCCTCATGTCCTCTCCTCCATCCACTGCTTGCCTGCTTTTGAAAAAGATCAAAGGTAATCGAGGAGCAGAGGCGAGGAGAGGAAATGTGGAAACAAATCCACTTGTATGAAATGAGACTCTCCTTCTCCACTTTCGCATTATCAGGCAAATTATATTTACAGGGTGGAATCCCAAAATAAATGTGATAAAAACAAATGTAGCTTGTTGTGCAACACATTTTATAGATACAATATGTTCATGCTTTTCTCCTTTGAGAAAACAACAGCTGATTCAAAGGGGGTGTGGCACATTTTTAAACACTTCTGCGCTAGCCGTCAGGAGGATACTCTTGTGCATCCTCTGCCAAAGTAGGTCATTGAGGAGGTGAGCATACTTCTCCGTTCGCCTACTAATGAATTGACACTCTCCTCGACCATGCAACCACTCATTGTTTTCCTGGTTACAGAGTAGGAGTATGAAAAGGATGGACTTTTTCCCATTCTCTCTCACTCCCTTCGGTCCTCATCTAGTTCCTCCTCAGAGAGCGTGTCATGAGGGGTGGAGGGGCGGGGCACAACATGACCTTTTACCCCTCCTTTTCTGTTCTGCAAGAAGTCCTGGATCTCCCCCGGCAACAGGCGGAACTTCTCCTGGTACTCCGCCTCCACCGCACCCTGCAGCTGGGGTCAGAGGTCAGGGGTTAGAGTTAGGTGTTTGCGGTTTATTGTAATCCAAGGTGGGGCAGCAGTAAGACGTGTTTATTTTCGTCCCATGTAAATATTGTCTTTTGCGGGGGGTTTTGTATACATTTCAATCTCTTTTTTCAATTTTCGAAATAAATATATATTCCTGCAACCCGCCTCACCCAATGTGGTACGGATCAGCTATTTTAGTAAACAAAGTACACCAACTACAACACTTCTCTTGCCAATTGGTCTGGACTCTTTGTCGACACGGAGCCCCGCCGATCCATCAATACTGGTCTGCTTGTCTGCTGACGTAACTCGGCCGATGTGCTCTCAACCGGCCTCTGCGTCGAGGATGTTTGGTGATGATCCATCTGCTAGCCCTGGCCTGCTAGCTCCCTGAACGCCTTGTCTCCCACTCACTCAACGTGGTAAACAACCGAACGGTTCCCTGTTTCATCTTGTGCTGCTCATTGGACCCTATGATCACTCGGCTACACAGCCAATGCCTGCTGGACTGTCCATTAACACGGTACTTCATTTTGTTTATCTGTCTGCCCCAGCCTCAAACTCAGGCCCTGTGTGTAGCTAACTGACCTTCTCTGCCCATTCATCGCTATACCCGTTGTTGTTGTTGTCCTAGCTGTTTACCCGTTGTTGTCTCACCCGTTGTTGTTTTAGCTCTCCCAATCAACACCTGTGATTGCTTATGCCTTTCTCTAATTTCAATATGCTTTGTATACTTTGCTTTGTTGTTTATGGCAGCTCTCATTGTTTTATTTTACTGTGGAGCCCCTAGTCCTGCTCAACATGCCTTAGATAGCTCCTTTGTCCCACCCCCCACACATGCGGAGACCGCACCCAGCTTAACTGGCGCCTCAAGAGATGTAACCTCTCTCATCGACACTCAATGCCTAGGTTTACCCCCACTGTACTCGTGCCCTACCTTACCCTTGTCTGTACACTATGCCCTGAATCTATCCTACCACGCCCAGAAATCTGCTCCTTTTATTCTCTGTTCCCAACGCACTAGACGACCAGTTATTATAGCCTTTAGCCGTACCCTCATCCTACTCCTCCTCTGTTCCTCTGGTGATGTAGAGGTTAACCCAGGCCCTGTGTGTCCCCAGGCACTCTCATTTGTTGACTTCTGCAACCATAAAAGCCTTGGGTTCTTGCATGTTAACATCAGAAGCCTCCTCCCTAAATTTGCTTTATTCACTGCTTTAGCACATTCCGCCAACCCTGATGTGCTAGCCATGTCTGAATCCTGGCTTAGGAAGGCCACTAAAAACTCTGAAATTTCCATCCCCAATTACAATATTTTCCATCAAGACAGAACTGCTAAAGGTGGCGGAATTGCAATCTACTGTAGAGATAGCCTGCATAGTTCTGTCATACTATGCCCAAACAGTTCGAGCTTCTACTTTTAAAGATCCATCTCTCCTGAAATAAGTCCCTCACTGTTGTCGCCTGTTATAGAACCCCTTCAGCTCCTAGCTGTACCCTGGACACCATATGTGAATTGATTGCCCCACATCTATTGTCAGAGTTCGTCCTGCTAGGTGACCTAAATTGGGATATGCTTAGCACCCCGGCCGTCCTACAATCTAAGATAGATGCCCTCAATCTCACACAAATGATCAAGAAACCTACCAGGTACAACCCCAAATCTGTAAACATGGGCACCCTAATAGATATCATCCTGACCAACTTTCCCTCTAAATACACCTCTGCTGTTTTCAACCAGGATCTCAGCGATCACTGCCTCATTGCCTGCATCCATTATCAGTCCGCAGTCAAAAGACCACCCATCATCACTGTCAAACACTCTCTAAAACACTTCAATGAGCAGGCCTTTCTAATCAACCTGGCCGGGTATCCTGGAAGGATATTGACCTCATCCCGTCAGTAGAGGATGACTGGATGTTCTTTAAAAGTGCTTTCCTGACCATCTTAAATAAGCATGCCCCTTTCAAAAAATGTAGAACTAAGTACAGATACAGCCCTTGGTTCACTCCAGACTTGACTGCCCTTGACCAGCAAAAAAACACCCTGTGGCGGACTGCACTAGCTTTGAATAGTCCCTGCAATATGCAACTGTTCAGGGAAGTCAGGAACCAATACACACAGCCTGTTAGGAAAGCAAAGGCTAGCTTTTTGAAACAGAAATTTGCATCCTGCAGCATTAATTCCAAAAAGTTTTGGGAAACAGTAAAGTCCATGGAGAATAAGAGCACCTCCTACCCAGCTGCCCACTGCACTGAGACTAGAAAACATTGTCACCACTGATAAATCCACAATAATTGAGAATTTCAATAAGCATTTCTCTACGGCTGGCCACGCTTTACCCAACCCCGGCCAACAGCTCTGCACCCCCCGCAGCAACTGGCCCAAGCCCCTCCGCTTCTCCGTCACCCAAATCCAGACAGCTGGTGTTCTGAAAGAGCTGCAAAGTCTGGATCCCTACAAATCAGCTGGGCTTGACAATCTGGACCCTCTCTTCCTAAAATTATCTGCCGCAATTGTTGCAACCCCTATTACTAGTCTTTTCAAAATCTCTTTCGTATCATCTGAGATTCCTAAAGTTTGGAAAGCGGCAGCGGTCATCCCCTTCTTCAAAGGGGGAGACACTCTAGACCCAAACTGTTATAGACCTATATCCATCCTGCCCTGCCTTTCTAAAGTCTTCGAAAGCCAAGTGAACAAACAGATCACCAACCATTTAGAATCCCACCTTAACTTCTCCGCTATGCAATCTGGTTTCCGAGCTGGTCACGGGTGCACCTCAGCCATGCTCAAGTTCCTAAACGATATCATAACCACCATCGATAAAAGACAGTACTGTGCAGCTGTCTTCATTGACCTGGCCAAGGCTTTTGACTGTCAATCACCGCATTCTTATCGGCAGACTCAACAGCCTTGGTTTCTCTAATGACTTCCTCGCCTGGTTCACTAACTACTTCTCAGATAGAGTTCAGTGTGTCAAATTGTAGGGCCTGTTGCCCGGACCTCTGGCAGTCCCTATGGGGGTGCCATAGGGTTCAATTCTTGGGCCGACTCTTTTCTCTGAATATATCAATGATGTCGCTCTTGCTGCGGGTGATTCTTTGATCCACCTCTATGCCGACGACACCATTCTGTATACATCTGGCCCTTCTTTGGACACGAACTTTAACGCCATACAACACTCCTTCCGTGGCCTCCAACTGCTCTTAAATGCTAGTAAAATGAAATGCATGCTCTTCAACCGATCGCTGCCCGCACATGCCCACCCTACTAGCATCACTACTCTGGACGGTTCCGACTTAGAATATGTGGACAACTATAAATACCTAGGTATCTGGCTAGACTGTAAACTCTCCTTCCAGACTCACATTAAGCATCTCCAATCCAAAGTTAAATCTAGACTCGGCTTCCTATTTCACAACAAAGCCTCCTTCACTCATGCTGCCGAACATACCCTTGTAAAACTGACCATCCTACCGATCCTTGACTTTGGCGATATCATTTACAAAATAGCCTCCAACACTCTATTCAGCAAATTGGATGCAGTCTATCACAGTGTCATCCGTTTTGTCACCAAAGCCCCATATACTACCCACCACTGCGACCTGTATGCTCTCGTTGGCTGGTCCTCGCTACATATTCGTCGCCAAACCCACTGGCTCCAGGTCATCTATAAATCTTTGCTAGGTAAAGCTCCGCCTTATCTCACCTCACTGGTCACCATATCAACACCCACCCGTAGCACACGTTCCAGCAGGTATATCTCACTGGTCACCCCCAAAACCAACACCTCTTTTGGCCGCCTTTCCTTTCAGTTCTCTGCTGCCAATGACTGGAACAAATTGCAAAAATCACTGGAGTTGGAGACTTCTATCTCCCTCACTAAATCTAAGCATCAGCTGTCAGAGCAGCTTACCAATCACTGCAGCTGTACACAGCCCATCTGTGAATAGCCCATCCAACCAACTACCTACCTCATCCCCATATTTGTTTTTGTTTTTCTGCTTTTTTGCACACCAGTATTTGTACTTGCATATCCTCATCTGCACATCTATCACTCCAGTGTAAATTGCTAAATTGTAATTACTTCGCCACTATTGGCGTATTTATTGCCTTATCTCCTTACTTCATTTGCACACACTGTATTCAGATTTTTCCATTGTGTTATTGACTGTCCGATTGTTTATCCCATGTGTAACTCTGTGTTGTTGTTTTTGTCACACTGCTTTGCTTTATCTTGGCCAGGTCGCAGTTGTAGATGAGAACTTGTCCTCAACTGGCCTACCTGGTTAAATAAAGGTTAAATAAATACATAAATAAATAAGGGCTACGGGATTAAAGGTTAGAGGTCATGGGTTAGTTGGGCTGTCACCTTTGGTTTTTCATCCAGAATCTGCTGCTGGATGCCTTTGTGCTGCTCCACCAGTCTCTCTTGACGTTTTGACTGGGCGTCCTCCAGCTAGAGCAGAGAACAGAGATGTTACCTTCAGTGATTGGACCACTCGATCCTGAAATCGCTATCACTTCTCAGGAAAATAACAGTACTTGACGTCACGCAGATGATTCACCAACAAGAGTTTTGGGTGATGTCTGTCCCCAAACCCTTTCATCCTCACCCTCTTGATGTTCTGTACCACTTCATTCACATATGATTTGTTGATCTCCAACTTCTCCCTGACAACAGAAGAAGAAATACAATCATACACAGGCTGTATTTCTATCTCTCTGTCACACACGCACGCACGCACGCACGCACGCACGCACACACACACACACACACACACACACACACACACACACACACACACACACACACACACACACACACACACACACACACACACACACACACACACACACACACACACACACACACAGAGTTCCCTCTTACTCTTCAGCCAAGTGCTTCTCTTTCGTCATTGCTTCTTTGATTTTCTCTGTTCTCCTCTTTTCCATTTTCTTTTTCAGGTCTTTCTTTTCTCTACAACGGTGGAGCATCACAAATGAGATATTTTATAGAATTGTTTACAATTATGTCTTTATAATACACTCACTTTACGTCTCTGTTAAACTGACGTCTCACAGTCATGTCAAACTCACTTGTCACAGATGTCTTTTAATTTCTTCATCTGGTTGTTCTGGCTTTCCTCAGTCACCGTAGTCAGTTTCTCCATCAGCTGCAATAGTGGTGAGAATTAGAATGTACAGTTATATAATGTATTAATGTGTGTGTGTGTTACCTGTTTGATATGTTCTCTTTTGAGGTATTTCTCGCTGTAGTATTGTTCCTGCCTCAGCTCCAGTAGCTGTTGCTGTTGTTGTTCTCTCAGCTCCCCCAGTTGGTCCTCTCCCTCCTCATCAAACTGCTTCAGTTCAGCCTCCCCTCCAGGCGTCAAACTTCTACAACACACATATGCACACACACACACACACACACACACACACACACACACACACACACACACACACACACACACACACACACACACACACACACACACACACACACACACACACACACACACACACACACACACACACACACACACACACACACACACACACACACACACACACACACGCGCGCGAGGGACATGAGTCAGGGTTAGGGACAACGCACACATACACACACAATGCAACACTCTACCTTACTCCCCCAACCCCCCTCCACCCTACCTACCTTGTCTTACCATGTTGCTTAGTCTTCAGTAGAGCGTTGTGTCTGCGTGTGTGTTGGTTCTTAGCCTGGTTGTATTTGGTGGTATGTTCCTTCACCATCTCCAAAGTCTTCTTCTGGTGTCTCTTCACCACATCCTTCATCTCCCTGTAGTGTCTTTTCTGCTCCCGCATGATCAGCTTCTGTTGCCTGAGCTCCTCTAGTGTGGCCGCCTCCATATCTGAACCGGCAGAGACCACACAGTTGAGCACATAGACTACACACCACAGCCACACTGTCTTATACTGACCACACACAATCCCGCCCCCTGATCCCTCTGACCTATCAGAACGCTCTGCACCATGTCTTCAGTCTTCAACGCTGGTTTGGCTGGTTCTGAAAACACAACAAAAACACTACTATTGGTTGGCGGCACACCATTTAAATGGGAAAATGAATTAATGTCAATACATCTGCGGTGACATTGTAGCAGTCTTGGGTGTGACTTTGGCAGATAGAAGTTGGTTGGTCAGGAGTCAGAAGTCCAAGGTTACCTGTGGCTGCAGGCTGAGGTGTGTTAGTAGGAGTCCTGGGTGTGACGGTAGGGCTGGGGCTGAGACCGTTCTCCAGAGGAGCAGTTCGTAGGTTTGCTTTTGGCTCAGCGGGCCCTGGCTGATCAGCATTAGCCTCAACCTTTATAACACAAAAGCATCAACAACATTTAACATTACAATCAAAACCAGGAAAAACAAGAATGTAACAGTATTTCTAAATGCATGTGTATCAATGAGAACCCATTTTTACTGTCCATAACCCTCTTTTGACCACAAAACTCTAGTTTGACCACAAACCTCTTTGCTGGTCTCCTCCTCCCCTTCCTCTAGGGTGAGAGCTGCCAGCTGCTGGGACCGCTGCTCCAGGAGATTCACATACCGGATGGGGTTAGACAGCGCCTCGATCACATCTACACACACAAACACACACACACACACATTAGGGATTAGCCTTGATGCAATGTGGGCAAGCTGAAAAAAAAGACCACTTCTCAGAGGCCAGATATTACTGCCACACATGCACGTGTTCCTTACCACTAATGACTAAGCTGGTACTAAGCTTATACAGAGACCTCCAGGTCTAATAGGCATTGTCGTACACCAGACCTACCTGCAAAGGTGTCTGGGACATAATCCTTCACTTCAATGTAGACAAACACAGCAGGCAGAATCAGAGACTGGTTCTTCTCATTCCTCAAGCCAATGTAGCGATAACCTGAGACAGACAGAACATAGTTAATAACCTGAGGACAGGAGAGGAAAACAGAGGACAATAAGGACTACAGAGAGAAAGAAACACAAAACTATTTGCAGAAACAGTGCTTACTGTTTACAGGTAAATATAATGTTGTTCCTGTTCCCAAGAAAGCTAAGGGAACTGAGCTAAACGACTATTGCCCTGTAGCACTCACTTCCGTCATCATGAAGTGCTTTGAGAGTCTAGTGAAGGACTATATCACCTCCACCCTACCTAACACCCTAGACCCACTCCAATTTGCTTACCGCCCCAATAGGTCCAAAGACGATGCAATCGCAATCACACTGCACACTGCCCTAACCCATCTTGACAAGAGGAATACCTATGTAAGAATGCTGTTCATTGACTAACTCAGCATTTAACATCATAGTACCCTCCAAACTCATCATTAAGCTCAAGACCCTGGGTCTTGACCCCGCCCTGTGCAACTGGGTCCTGGACTTCCTGACGGGCCGCCCCCAGGTGGTGAGGGTAGGAAATAACATTTCCACCCCGCTGATCCTCAACACTGGGGCCCCACAGGGGTGCGTTCTCAGCCCTCTCCTGTACCCCTTGTTCACCCATGACTGCGTGGCCATGCACGCCTCCAACTCAATCATCAAGTTTGCAGACGACACTACAGTGGTAGGCTTGATTACCAATGTTGGGTTCTTATTTTTCAGAGTAAATAACTCAGCTGTAACCAAGTTGAATCATTCCCAAAGGTTCTGTACAGCTGTAATCAGACAGCAAACATTTCAGACATCACAGTTATATACATCCTACTTAAGACACTCCCTCTCTCCATCCTTAGTTTATGCCCAAGAGAAAGAAGGTAACCAGATACTAACCCTGATTATTCCCTTAAGGGGAACTGACCTCACGCCCCACCTCCTGACCTCAACCCCTCCTTCACCTAATCCACAGATATCTATCTGTCTTCCCTATATCAACACATCGCTCTCCTCTCCTCCATCAAACACATTCCATAGCCTTCTGGGTCGCTACAGATTCTTTTTATTCAAGGCTTCGTCTCTATCATTTATTTCATATCTCAATGTTCAAAGTTTAGCCGATTCCAACACCAACAACGACGAGACGGCCTACAGGGAGGAGGTGAGGGCCCTCGGAGTGTGGTGTCAGGAAAATAACCTCACACTCAATATCAACAAAACAAAGGATATGATCGTGGACTTCAGGACACAGCAGAGGGAGCACCCTACTATCCACATCGACGGGACAGTAGTAGAGAAGGTGGAAAGTTTTAATTAGGTTCCTCGGCGTACACATCACGAACAAACTGAAATAGTCCACCCACACAGACAGCGTGGTGAAGAAGGTGCAGCAGCGCCTCTTCAACCTCAGGAGGCTGAAGAAATTCGGCTTGTCACCAAAAGCACTCACAAACTTTAACAGATGCACAATCGAGAGCATCCTGTCGTGCTGTATCACCGCCTGGTACGGCAACTGCTCCGCCCACAACCATAAGGCTCTCCAAAGGGTAGTGAGGTCTGCACAACGCATCACCGGGGGCAAACTACCTGCCCTCCAGGACACCTACACCACCCGATGTCACAGGAAGGCCAAAAAGATCATCAAGGACAACAACCACCCGAGCCACTGCCTGTTCACCTCACTATCATCCAGAAGGCGAGATCAGTACAGGTGAATCAAAGCGGGGACTGAGACTAAAAAACAGCTTCTATCTCAAGGCCATCAGACTGTTGAACAGCATTCATTAACATTGAATGGCTGCTGCTAACACACTGACTCATCTTTAGCCACTTTAACAATGGAAAATTTGATGTAATAAATGTGTCACTAGCCACTTTAAACAATGCCACTTTATATCATGTTTACATACCCTAAATTACTCATCTCAAATGTATATACTGTACTCTATACCATCTACTGCATCTTGCCTATACTGTTCGGCCATCGCTCATCCATATATTTTTATGTACATATTCTTGTTCATTCCTTTACACTTGTGTGTGTGTATAAGGTAGTTCCTTCCTATCCTTCCTGTTTGGCCCTGTCCGGGGGTGTCATCGGATGGGGCCACAGTGTCTCCTGACCCCTCCTGTCTCAGCCTCCAGTATTTATGCTGCAGTAGTTTATGTGTCGGGGGGCTAGGGTAAGTTTGTTATATCTAGAGTACTTCTCCTGTCCTATCCGGTGTCCTGTGTGAATTTAAGTATGCTCTCTCTAATTCTCTCTTTCTCTCTTTCTTTCTCTCTCTCGGAGGACCTGAGCCCTAGGACCATGCCTCAGGACGACCTGACATGATGACTCCTTGCTGTCCCCAGTCCACCTGGCCGTGCTGCTGCTCCAGTTTAAACTGTTCTGCCTGTGATTATTATTATTTGACCATGCTGGTCATTTATGAACATTTGAACATCTTGGCCATGTTCTGTTATAATCTCCACCTGGCACAGCCAGAAGAGGACTGGCCACCCCACATAGCCTGGTTCCTCTCTAGGTTTCTTCCTAGGTTTTGGCCTTTCTAGGGAGTTTTTCCTAGCCACCGTGCTTCTACACCTGCATTGCTTGCTGTTTGGGGTTTTAGGCTAGGTTTCTGTACAGCACTTTGAGATATCAGCTGATGTACGAAGGGCTATATAAATACATTTGATTTTATTTTATTTGATTTAGTTGTTGTAAAATTGTTAGATTACTTGTTCGATATTACTGCATGGTCGGAACTAGAAGCACAATCATTTCGCTACACTCGCATTAACATCTGCTATCCATGTGCATGTGACAAATAAAATACATTTGATTTGATTTGATTTACCGGGCCGTATGGCTGGCACAGGGATAATACGGTGACCTATGAACTTTCCTCCTTCCTCAAATGCAGCAATCCTCAGAGAGGCCAATGTTGGGAGAACTACCTACAAAAACACAATTAGACACAGTCAAACATTGATATACTTTAATATTATACACAGTTATACAGTTAAAAAAATACAGTTTTACACAGTTAAACTGTTACACTTCGATATTATATGCTACCTATGATTATACAGTTTGCCTGAATCCTGAAGATTTGAGTTAGCTCTCTGAGCTATTGCCTAGGCTTTACCTCAGAGGGCTAACACAGTCCAGTCTTATGGCATTTAGGGGACCTGAGTTCAAACCCAGTCGGTCATACTGTTGTCTCACCTTCTTGAAGATGATTGGGTCCTCGTCCCAGACAGGGTTGATAGCGTTGCTTTGGGATGTCTTGGTCTTCAGGGCTTTTCTCCTGGTGTCCACAGGAAGACCAAACATGTCGAGCTCTACGTACACACCTACCTTCTTGTCGCTCAGAAACTGGCCTGATATTATCTGTAGGAGAGAGACGCTCAGATTAAATGTGCTAATCTTATATCCACACTTTAGTCTAAACTACAGTAACTGGTAAACCTTGATAGACAGTGTGTTGGTTGGGTTATGGTTATGGTTAAAGTATTCTTTAACTTCTACCTTAACCTTGACTGTGTTAGCCACAATGCCGTCCACAGTGCTCTCAGCGAACGGGTCAAAGTGTTTGTCTGGTCGTCTCATGAACTCTGGTTTCAGTCTGTAGCCACTCTTCCCATTGTACTCATACATGCCCAGGTTCAACTGCATAGACAGATCTGAGAGAGAGAGGGATAAAGAAAGATAGAGAGACAGCGGTCTTGGGGAGGTCAGAGGTTAAGAGAGGTCAGGGGTCACAGGTCAAGTAGACAGGCCTCACCTATAGTTTGGAAGTTGAGCGCCACCAGCTGGCAGCCAGCGTTCCAGAAGAGTTGTGGCATGTAGTTTGAAGAGTCCACCCTAGTGCCTTTAGGGTAGATACGACTCAACTGCTGCTTGTTATATCTGAGAGGACATGTTAAAGACATGACATTACATGACAGTAAGAACACTCTTCCTAGAACACTCCACCCGGCACAGCCAGAAGAGGACTGGCCACCCCTCAGAGCCTGGTTCCTCTCTAGGTTTTTTCCTAGATTCCTGCCTTTCTAGGGAGTTTTTCCTAGCCACTGTGCTTCTATGTCTGAATTGCTTGCTGTTTGGGGTTTTAGGGTGGGGTTCTGTATAGCACTTTGTGACATCGGCAGATGTAAAAATGGCTTTATAAATACATTTGATTGATTGATTGATCTTAGAACCAACAAGGGTTATTTGACTGTCCCCTAGAAGAACCCTTTGAAGAACCCATTTTGGTTCCAGATAGGACCTTTTTGGTTCCCATGTAGAAGCCTTTCCACATAGGGGTTCTACATGGAACCCAAAAGGGGTCCTCCTATGGGAACAGCCACAGAACCCTTTTGGAACCCTTTTTCTAAGAGTGTAGAGTAGGGCCTGTATATTAGTCAACTGCATTGATGAGACTTAACTGCTGCTAATCTTCAATGGAATTAGCTACAATAGAGAGCAAAGCAAACCCTTGGGAGGGAAGTAATCAACCACACTACAAACTAATACTGAAGAAGAGTTAGGGTTCCGGGTTATTGTTGGGGTTATTTAGAGGGTAGCTGAATCTTAAGGATACTCCACAAACTCCACGGGCGACTTCGTGAGGTGCTCCAGAGCTTTAGTCTCCACAAATGATGACATTTGATAGCTACGATTAACCTCTGGGGAAAGAACATAATGGTTTATTATGCATTTGTGTGTTTATGCGCTCATATGTGTGTTTACACTGAGAATACAAAACATTAAGAACACCTGCTCTTTCCATGACATAGACTGACCAATTGAATCCAGGTGAAAGCATTAACCCCTCCTGATGTCACTTGTTAAATCCACTTCAAATCAGTGTAGATGGAGTGGAGGAGACAGGTTAAAGAATGATTTTTAAGCCTTTTGACAATTGAGGGTGAGTGGGCAAGACAACACAATCAACATGGGCCAACATGTGTTCCATGTGAATGTGTTCCTAATGTTTGGTATACTCAGTGTATATGCAGTGAGCCAGCATACTTTTGGACGCCTCGAAAGAGTTAAACTTGGTGGGCTGGACGTAGTTGACCAGAGTGGACATCTCCTCTGTGGCTACAGCCTCCCGCTCCTCTGCTGTCCCCTGGAGACAAAGTCATCACATAACAGGCAGCCATGTTACCCTAACCCTGACACTCCCCTCTAATATACATCAGCAGTGTTAAAGGGTAACCAAGTAACCACGGTAGGAGAGTACAAGCTACTGAACTCACCTCATCTGATGTCTTCTTACAGTCATCGTCATCATCATCATCGTCATCGTCATCGTCTTCAGCCTCTATTTCTCCTGAAAGAATGTTTACATTTTCATATACTTTAAAAGTGTTTTTGTTGTTGTTGTCATCTCTCATAAAAAGCTTCTAGAGAGCCTCACCAGCTGTGATAGTGATGAAGACGATGAACATGATTATTATTATTATCATAATGTTTATGCATTAGAGCACACTTGCAGACAGCCTCACCTTCTGTAATGTTGCTAGGAGACAAGGGTTCATCTGTTGCCTGTTCTGCTGCTACGCTCTGGTTGGTTGGGTGCTCTGCCATTCTCTTGTTGCCATGGGCAGCCGAGGGCTTGTGGGATTTCTTGTTCTTAATGAGGATCTTACCTATCAGCTCCTGAGGACTTGGCAGGGGTACCCCAGACTCCAGCTAACACACACACACCCAAACAAACAGACACACACGCACAGGCAACGCACACACATATCAGTTTACATGCAAGCAAGTGTGCGTTGTTTAGGGGGCGCATGTGTCCTAGAAACTTACGGGATATTTCTCCAGTGGGTCAATCAGTAGTGCATCTCCAAATATCGACCTGCAATATTCTGCCATCTTGGCTTGTTGCTTTGGGCTGTTAGGATTAAAGGTCAGGGGTCAGGATTAAAGAGCAGTTGACCAAATATTTTCTAATATATTCGCCTATTATATATATATATATATATATATATATATATATATATATATATATATATATATATATATATATATGTGTTCACTCACGAGTCCACATGGTTTTCGAAGGACAGGATGACAGGAAAAGGAGAGGTTTTGAAAGCACACTCAGCGATGGCCTCAATCACCTCCTGTAGAGTAAAAGGAGAAGTTATACTAGTTGGTTACTTTATTGCACATATATACACTGAGTGTACAAAACATTAGGTGTGTCAAGAACTGCCATGCAGCTGGGTTTTTCACGCTCAACAGTTTCCTGTGTTTCAAGAATAGTCCACCACCCAATGGACATCCAGCCAATGGCAGGCCAGTGGTCAAAAAAGGGGTAATTGATGAAAGAAGAAAAAGGAGGCTGACATGAATTGTGCAGAGCAACAGATGGGCAACAGATGGGCAACAGTTTGTCAACTGACAGTACAACATTTGTGCCCAAAGACCCAGAAAAGAATGCACAACTCATCGTACATTGACACACATGGGGGTATGGCAGCCAACGACCTTATAGAGATCCACATCTTTTAGCAAAAAAAACAAGAAACTGCTATTGCAGTGGGCTAAGGAACGAAAACACTTGGCACTGGAGAATTTGAAAAACATTGCCTGGTCTGGTGAATCCTGGTTCCTGCTGTTTCACGCTGATTGGAGGACGAGGGTATGAAGAAAACCACATGAGTACATGCATCTATCCAGTGGAAAAAAGTACCCACTTATCATACTTGAGTAAAAGTAAAGACCTTAATATAAAATGACTCAAGTAAAAGTCAAAGTCACTCAGTAAAATACTAGTTGAGTAAAAGTCTAAAAGTATTTGGTTTCAAATATACTTAAGTATCAAAAGTAAATGTAATTGCTACAATATACCTAAGAAATGAAGATGAAAGATGAAATCATAATAAGATGAAATCATTTCATATTCCTTATATTAAGCAAACCGTACAGCATAATTTTCTTGTTTATTTTACTTTACAAATAGCCAGGGCATGCTCCAACACTAACACATCATTTACAAATGAAGCATATGTTTAGTGAGTCCGTCAGATCAGAGGAGGTAGGGATGACATGGGATGTTCTCTTGATAAGTGTGTGAATTTGACAATTTTCCTCTCCTGCTGTCACGACTTCCGCCGAAGTCGGCTCCTTGTTCAGGCGGCGTTCGGCGGTCGACGTCACCGGCTTTCTAGCCATCGCCGCTCCATTTTTCATGTATCCATTTGTTTTGTCTTGTTCCCTGCACACCTATTTTTCATTCCCCAATCAATTCATATGTATTTATTCCTCTGTTCCCCATCATGTCTTTGTGTAGGATTGTTGGTGTTACGTGTATTTTGATATTGTGGATATTGTTACGCGCATTACTTTTTGTCTATGTTCCGTGTTTTGAGCACATTTTATGTATTTTGTGCTGTCATTTTTGACCGGAATAAAAAGTGTGCCTGTTCACTACACTCTGCTCTCCTGCACCTGACTTCGCCTCCAATACACACTCCCAACACCTGCTAAGCATTCAAAATGTAACGAGTACTTTTGGGTGTCAGGGAAAATGTATGGAGTAAAAAGTACATTATTGTCTTTAGGAATGTAGTGAAGTAAAAGTAAAAGTTGTCAAAAATAGAAATAGTAAAGTACAGATACCCAAAAAAACTACTTAAGTAGGACTTTAAAGTATTTTTACACTACTGCATCTATCACGCACCGTGTCAACATTGAAGGCAGGTTGTGGTGGTGTCAAGGTGTGGGGTTTTCAAGGCACACATTGGCCCCTTAATAAAAGTGGAGCAATGTTTGAATGCCCCAGGATATCATTGCCATTTTTACATAATTTAGCAGACGCTTTTCTCCAGAGCAACTTACAGTAGTGAGTACATACATTTGAATTATTTTTCACACTGGTCCCCCGTGGGTATCAAACCCACAACCCTGGTGTTGACAGCACCATGCCCAACTAACTGAGCCACACATTGCCAATCAGGTGCATCCCTTCATGGCAGCACTGTATCCATCTGTGAAAATATTTTTCAGCAGGATAATGCCCAATGACACAAAGCAAGGATTGTCCAGGAATGGTTCCACAAACATGACAGTGTTCAAGTTACTGCAGTGGCCTGCCACGTCCGATATAGACTATATCAGAATAAAATTATTCGTTTTAGAAGCAGAGACAAGGCGGAGACTAATGTAGCCTTGACACAGACTAATGGAGTTAGCCTTGATGCAGGAGATTTCAGAGCATGTGTGTGTTTGTGTGTGCGTGCGAGCGAGCGGCGTGCGACACGCGTGTACCTTAAAGCAGATCTCCGAGGTCATGGTGAAGCCGTGTGTGATGACTGGTTCCTCCTCTGTGGTCCGTCCTTTCCAACAGTCTAACTCCACACACCGACAGCCTGCCAACATCACTTGACGGTACATCTCCACTGACGAACTACCTGCCAGCTGCCCCGCTACACACACACACACACACACACACATATTTATAAATATATGTAGGCCTACACACAGATTAGATTTGTGTGTGTCAACAAATAATAGGTGTGTGTGTGTGTGTGTGTGTGTGTGTGTGTGTGTGTGTGTGTGTGTGTGTGTGTGTGTGTGTGTGTGTGTGTGTGTGTGTGTGTGTGTGTGTGTGTGTGTGTGTGTGTGTGTGTGTGTGTGTGTGTGTGTGTGTGTGTGTGTGTGTGTGTGTGTGTGATGCCAGGTTCAGCTGTTTGTTCTCAAGATGGGAGAACCTTCCAGAAGGACAACAATCTCTGCAGCACTCCACCAATCAGGACTTTAAGGGAGAGTGGCCAGACGGAAGCCACTTCTCAGTAAAAGCACATGACAGCCCACTTGGAGTTTGCCAAAAGGCACCTAAAGGACTCGTAGACCATGCGAAACAAGATTCTCTGGTCCGATGAAACCAACATTGAACTTCTTTGGCCAACGTCACATCTGGAGGAAACCAGGCACCGCTCTTCACCTGGCCAATACCATCCCTACAGTGAAGTGGTGGTGGCAGCATCATGCTGTGTAGATATTGTTCAGCAGCAGGGACTGGGAGACTAGTCAGGATCGAATGAAAGATGAACGGAGGAAAGTACAGAGAAATCCTTGATGAAAACCTGCTCCGGAGAACTCAGACTGAGGCGAAGGTTCACCTTCTAACAGGACAACGACCCTAAACACACAGCCAAGACAACGCAGGAGTGGCTTCTGAATGTCATTGAGTGGCACTGCCAGAGCCCGGACTTGAACCTGATCAAACATCTCTGGAGAGACCTGAAAAATATGTGCAGCGATGGTCCCCTTCCAACCTGACAAAGCTTGAAAGGATCTGCAGAGAAGAATAGGAGAAACTCCCCAGGTGTACCATGCATGTAGAGTCATACCCAAGAAGACATGTGGCTATGATCACTGCCAAAGGTGCTTTAACAAAGTACTGAGTAAAGGGTCTGAATACCTTTGTAAATCTGATATTTCAATTTGTTGTTTTTTTTCATTTGCAAAAACATCTAAAAATGTGTTTTTGCTTTGTCATTATGGGGTATTGTGTGTACTTTAGATTGATGATTTTAAAAAACAACAATTTAATCAATTTTAGAATAATGCTGTCAGATAACAAACTACTTTCTGAATGCACTGAAGATATGTTTCCAGTTATAATTTCTATTTGTTCATCAACTTATCTATCATTACATACATGCATGCACCTTCTCTTCTGTCATTATGTTTCCCTAGAAGACTAAAGAAACCCTTGCTCACCAGAATAATGTCTTAAATCAATAGAATGAATGCTTCATTCTAGTTGACATCGGTAAAGTTTCCTCTGTCATCTCTGCTTCTTTGCAGAGCAAAGACATTTGGGGACCTGGGAGAAAATTCAATAACTCAACAACAAAAACCAGGAAAGATTTTCTATGCAAAATGTCCTAATGACATCAGTTTGACCGGTTTCAAGGAAATAGAAAGCTATGAAACGACCCAAGATGTTTCTGATAAGATTTCAGTTTGGCTTGGATGTGTCACGTATACTCCCTCTTTGGCCTCTGGGTCACCAGACTGCTGATTATTACGCACATCTGTCACTATCGTCACACGGAACCAGCCCTTAGTGACACCCACCTGGACTCCATTACCTCCTTGATTACCTGCCCTATTTATGTCACTCCCTTTGGTTCCTTCCCCAGGCGTTATTGTTTCTGTTTCATGTCTGTGTGCTGTTTGTGTTTCTTGTTTTGTATTATATTATGTTCCGTTTAGCCTGAAGCATAGGCTCCTGTGCTTCAGGCTGCTAGTCAGGGTCCTGTGCCCCTATGGAGGCGACAGATCCGCTCCTGATCCCCGGAACGTCCCTCTGGTCGGCGTCCTGCGGCTGGAGCCGCGCGTCGGAGAGGGGGTGCTGTATCGTCTGCGCCTTCTTTTGCACTCTAGGTCGCCGGGCTCCTGCGCCCCAGCCGGCTCAACAGGTTCCCACGCTTCGGGAACTTTCCCTCTCTGGCCTCTAGGTCACCAGACTGCTGATTATGCACACCTGTCACCATCGTCACGCCCACCAGCCCTTAGTGACACCCACCTGGACTCCATTAACTCCTTGATTACCTGCCCTATTTATGTCACTGCCTTTGGTTCCTTCCCCAGGCGTTATTGTTTCTGTTTCATGCCTTGTTGTGTATTATGTACCGTTTATTGATTAAATATTCACTCCCTGTACTTGCTTCCCGACTCTCAGCATACATCGTTACAGGATGCATATCAGCTTTTAAGATGCTGATTAAAAATAGCTATACAGACAGTATCTAACTTCGCATTCTCTCAGGATGCAGAAATAAATCATCCAGGTCACCTGTGATACAAGTCAGTATTTGACATCCATCCATGTCTGAGGAAGTCGGGAGATGACGTGGAAACCAGCCACTAGGGGCAACAGTAAGCACTGTTTCCTTCAAGTATATTTTGGTTTTGCTAGGGCGATGTGGACGGGAATGGCGGATGGGCGTAAGCGTCTGTCTCTGATTCCAAAGGCTGCAAGTTGGAATCCAGCAATGAAAAGTTGTTAAAAAGTTGAGTTAATGCCTAAACTTAACCTTAAACACTTGATGTTTGGAAGAACTTCAACATTTGACATTTGAGAAACATGGGTAAACATCTAATTCTGACTGTGAGAGCTGGTAGCAGCCAGCAAATAACATTTCTCCACTTCTGTTCCCGTCTTGTTACTCTCTATTTGTATAGCGCCTCACAATCATAACACATAACAGAGCCCGGCACTGCTTTCATCCTCTTACCACTTCAAATCTTTCCCAAACATTACTTTTCTTGCCCTCCCTTCTCTTTATCTTTAACTCTCCATTTCACAGCTTTTCTTTTATTGAATTACACTCGAGATTGTCCTTTTTTCCTCTGTGGATCTACATGAACTTGTTCTGCCCGTTCCCAAAAGCATGTTGTGATTGGTATAAAGGCTATTTGATGTGCATAGGCTACAGTTAGGCCCTAATGAGAGAAAAACCTCAAAGTAGCCTATAAATATAAATGGCACAAGAATTATAAATGTATGATACAGTACATTATGGATTTAAGGTATTGTGTTCTCTTTATTCAACCCACCCACCCCTCAACCACACAATATTTCATGACCCTAAATCACTAATGTGTGTGTACCTGTGAGGTAGGTGTTATGTGAGGAGTTGATGAAGTAGTGAGACAGAGGGAAGGTCATGTCTTCGGACTGGTCAAGCTTCTCAGGTGGAATCACTCCGTTCTCATCAGACACTAGGTACTTGCTGAGCCCCTCCAACGTGATCAGGCCTACAGAACACACAGGCACAAAGTATTCAGACCCCTTTACTTTTTCCACATTTTGTTACTTTACAGCCTTATTCTAAAATGGATTAAATTAAATAAAAAAACATCAGCAATCTACACACAATACCCCATAATGACAAAGCGAAAATAGTTTTTTTAGAAACTTGCTAATTTATTACAAATTAAAAACTGAAACACCTTATTTACATAAGTATTCAGACCCTTTGCTATGAGACTTGAAATTGAACTCAGGTGTATTCTGTTTCCATTGATCATCCTTGAGATGTTTCGACAACTTGATTGGAGTCCACCTGTGGTGAATTCAATTGATTGGACATGATTTGGAAAGGCACACACCTGTCTTTATATGGTCCCACAGTTGACAGTGCATGTCAGAGCAAAAACCAAGCCACGGGGTCGAAGGAATTGTCCATAGAGCTCCGAGATGGGTTTGTGTTGAGGCACAGATCTAGGAAGGGCACCAAAACATTTCCGCGCATTGAAGGTCCCCAAAACCACAGTGGCCTCCATCATTCTTAAATGGAAGAAGTTTGGAACCACCAAGAGCTGGCCGACGGCCAAACTGAGCAATCAGGGGAGAAGGGCCTTGGTCAAGGAGGTGACCGAGAACCCGATGGTCACTCTGACAGAGCTCCAGAGTTCCTCTGTGGAGATGGGAGAACCTTCCAGAAGGACAACAATCTCTGCAACACTCCACCAATCAGGACTTTATGGTAGGAGTGGCCAGACGGAAGCCACTCCTCAGTAAAAAACACATGACAGCCTGCTTGGTGTTTGCCAAAAGGCACCTAAAGGACTCTCAGACCATGAGAAACAAGATTATCTTGTCTGATGAAACTAAGATTCAACTCATTGGCCTGAATGCCAAGTGTCACGTCTGGAGGAAACCTGGCACCATCCCAACGGTGAAGCATGATTGTGGCAGCATCATGCTGTGGGGATGTTTTTCAGCGGCAGGGACTGGAAGACTAGTCAGGATCGAGGGACAGAGATATTCTTGATGAAAACCTGCTCTAGAGCGCTCAAGACCTCAGACTGGGGTGAAGGTTCACCTTCCAACAGAACTATGACCCTAAGCACACCGCCAAGACAACGCGGTAGTAGATTCAGGACAAGTCTCTGAATGTCCTTGAGTGGCCCAGCCAGAGCATGGACTTGAACCTGATCGAACATCTCTGGAAAGACCTGAAAATAGCTGTGCAGCGGCGCTCCCCATCCAAGCTGACTGAGTTTGAGGTGATCTGCAGAGAAGAATGGGCGAAACTCCCCAAATGCAGGTGTGCCAAACTTGTAGCGTCATACCCAAGACTCAAGGTTGTAATCGCTGCCAAAGGTGCTTCAAAGTACTGAGTAAATGGTCTGAATACTTATGTACATGTGATATTTCCATTATTCGTTTTTTTACACTTGCAAAAATTTATAAAATCCTATTTTTGCTTTGTCATTTTGGGGTATTGTGTTGAGATTGATGAGGGGAAAAAAACTGTAACAGTAAGACAAATGTTGAAAAAGTAAAGGGGTCTGAATAATTTCAGAATGCACTGTATATACACAAAGACACTCATATCTCACACACACAAGTATGCATACATGCATGCACGCAAGCTTACACGTAGGCACAAACGCATGCACACAAAACACACACTCACACACACCTTGTTTGAGCAGGCTGTGGTTGAGTTCATATTTCTCCATCAGGGTCTGTGTCTGAGAGGGTCTGAGAGGAGGATACAGAATCTCATTCAGACGAGGATCTCTCTGCCTCTCATTAATGAACTCTGTCATCTGATCCACCGACAGGTAAGCACCCTTAGCACCTCTACAGAAAGAGAGAGAGAGAAATAGTCAGTAATTAGTGACTGTACATAGTGCTGAGAGAAGACTGAGCTGAGTTCTGGCTGAACAGCAGAGGATCGGAGAGGAAGGATCAGAAAGGGTCAGGGTTTAGAGCTGGTTACCAGGAGGTAGTATCAGTACTTACTGCTGAGAGAAAACTGAGCTGAGTTCTGGCCGAGGACAGAGGTGGGAGAGGAAAGATCTGTAAAGGTCAGGGGTGAAGTCCTCAAGGGGAATAGAGTCACTCTGCAGAGGAACACAAATACCACTGAGATGATTCAGGTTTCAAGAAGTGGTCATTTAAATAGTTGGCTTGAGTGTGAGAGGAAATAACTACCAGTTAGAATACCACCACTACCAGCTTTTATGTTGTATAGTTTGTTATATTATGTAGTATTCCATAGTTATAATCTATACCCGTCCAAATGGTAGGTTGCAGTGTTCCAAAGCCGTCTCCACTCTCTTTTTGTCCGCTGAGAACATGCGGACGATGCTGGATAAAAGGGGCAGGACATGCACAATATAAACCAATCACATCCCAAAGGATTCACAGGGAGTTAATCAGCAGACACGGGAGTGACAATTTGTGTTCGGAGGAATGGGCCCTGAGAAAAGCGCTGCACAGATTCACTAATCTTGACCCCATAATGAGTAGTTATTTGGGATACCAGGTAATTTATATAGATCAGTGATTCTGCACAACACCTTGCTCAGGACGATCCCCTAAAATGATTGAGGAACCAATGGGATTCACTCACTTCTTCACTGGGATCCGCCCCTCTGAGTTTGGCTGGAGGGTCAGTCTGACATACCTGTTAGAGAAAGATTAGGAAAAAGGGAGACAGGAATAAACACACCTCTGTCACACCAACATTCCCAGTGATCTCCATTGCTATCACAGATCTGTCTGGCACCCGCCTTTCCTTTTTAAATGCCGTAAAGATTTAATCAATTTTCCTGATAGACTCACGCTTTCTCCAGACTTGTTTCTCTGTTCATGTTGTGACTCAACAGGTTGGAGGCCAGAGAGAACAGCTCCTCAGCCCACTCCTATACAACACAGAGACAAAGAGAGGAACAGTGTGTGAGTGTGTGTGTGTGTGTGTGTGTGTGTGTGTGTGTGTGTGTGTGTGTGTGTGTGTGTGTGTGTGTGTGTGTGTGTGTGTGTGTGTGTGTGTGTGTGTGTGTGTGTGTGTGTGTGTGTGTGTGTGTGTGTGTGTGTGTGTGTGTGTGTGTGTGTGTGTGTGTGTGTGTATGTGTGTGCATACCGTGGCCTCCTCCTCTTGCAGGGCCATGAAGTTGAGGTATGTGATGTTGACCATGTCCGGTCCTGTGACTATGGTCAACAAACGATTCTCTATACGGCCAACTAGATTCCCCACATCAAGCAGCTCACGCAGCTTCGCCTCCTAGAGAGGACAAAGGGTCAGAGTTTAGAGGTTAGAGGTCAAGGTCACAGGTTAGACCAGGGGTGTCAGCTCCAGTCCTCAAAATGTGTTTTCATTTCAACATGGTACATCATTGATCAGTGTTTCTGATTAGTATTGCTGATTGGCTAGGGAATCAGACTATGAATCAAAGGCAGTGATAAAAACCAACAGGAGCCTGGTTTGACATGCTTGGGTCAAGATTCAGAGGTCCTGGGGGTTAAGTACCTTTGGTGTTTTGGTGCTCTTCCCTGTTCTGGCATCCTTTATATGGGTGATGTCTAACAACTCTGTCTCCTGCAGGAGAGATAGAAGGGAGAAAGACAGAGAGAAAAAAGGATAGAGAGATAATGAGGGAGGGAGTAAAGACATGAGAGAAGGAGTGTTAAAATATTCA